>NC_056447.1:51896858-51899358 GCF_018296145.1 Oncorhynchus tshawytscha | reverse complement strand
ACCAAGGACAAGAAAAAAATCAAGATTTTTTTTTTCTAACAAACCAAAATCTGCAATAGAACCACAGTGGAACCTGGAACCTGAAATACCATCCAACACAAAACTGAGTGAGTAATATTCAGTCTGAACCTCTGGAGACAAAAAGTAAGCGACAATAAGCTCTAGGTACATATGTTATATAATGCTAAGTAAATAAGGCTACTAAGCTACCAAGCTACTAGGACAGAACAGATCTGTCTGCCACTTCAATAAGCTCGAGGTACTTTTGTTCTATAATGCTAAGTAAATAAGGCTACTAAGCTACCAAGCTACTAGGACAGAACAGATCTGTCTGCCACTTCAATAAGCTCGAGGTACTTTTGTTATATAATGCTAAGTAAATAAGGCTACTAAGCTACCAAGCTACTAGGACAGAACAGATCTGGCTGCCACTTCAATTAGCACTGAAGTGTAAAGTCAGATTTGTGAAAACTCTTAAGCCTGACAACGACAGGAGAGTTTCACACTCCCCCCCACCACACCCAAATGCTGAGGCCTTTGAATCCCCCCATGACTTATCCCTGTCCAGAGGTCATTACAATACAGGACCCCACGGATATTAAAAATAACCCTGCAAGGAATAAGTACAAAAATAAGCTCCTCGAGGACAATCCAGATACACTATTTGTTGACTGTGACAAAGAGGGGAACATAAGTAACTTAATTTTCCACACAGACCATCCCCTGGCATGGCACAGTGCTATATTAACACAGACCATCCCCTGGCATGGCACAGTGCTATAAGAGCACACCAACCCTCTGTCAGGAGAGAGGGTATTGGCCCTGGGTGGAAACTCAGAATACTAGACATTGAGGAAATTGAAACCTCTGTCAACATGTACAAGTCTGGGACACTAATGGTGCAGGGCCTCCTCATGCAGTTCCAGCAGGATGAAAGAGAGAGCACAGCAGGAAAAGCTCTCTCTCTTTGATGACTCTCCCATCCTGAGTGAGTCTGATCACACCCCTTCAAACTGTCCTGCAGACGAGGATAGTCCCCCACTCCCAGCCCCCCAGCACTAAACACACCCAGATCCCACAACTGCACTGCTCCTCCTTCATTGAGAGGGATACATTCACAGAGATGGAGAGAGACATGGCCGAGTTTAGAGAGCTAGTCCACACAATCCAGACAGAACAAATCCACAAAACACAACAACACCCCTCCAACAAGACCCGGAGGGCAGAAGGTGGAGATGGACGGATGTCTGAGAGAGCTGTCTGCTCTACGGACTGAGGTGAGAGAACTTAAAGAGGCACCCGTGGCACTGAAGGACAAAGTCAGAAAGCTGATGTGTGACAGAGAGCAGGACACTCCCTCAGACAAGTCAACAGAACAGCCCACCTCAAACCCGGACCACAATCTCAGCACCACAATGGGACAGACCCCACCAACCCAACAGACCCCACCCCCTCCTAACAGCCCTCCTATCAGCTCCCACGATAGACCTCCTGACAACCCCGCCCACATCCACTGAGGACACACAAAAAGCCATAGATTGTGCTCCTCATTGACTCAAATGGCAAATACCTTCAAGAGGATAAACTTTATTTCCAAACACAAAGTGGTTCAACTTTGATAACCAAACACTATGCATGCCCTGGAGCTGTTGTCAGAGGACAGACTAGGGGCCCACAGCCACATCATAATTCACATGGGCACCAACGAGCTGAGGGCCCAGCAGTAACGGGTGGCAAAAGGACTCAAGGGAAAGGACTGAAAAAAGCTTCTTCCACTTTCCCATGGCCACACTGTGCCTCAAAACCTAATGTCTACCTGGCCCACCACTCCACCCTGGACTTGAACAGCCTTTACGACCAGGTCCACCTCTACAAGGCAGCAATCCCAACTTTTGCCAGGACAATTAAGGACGTCACCCTAAACTGTAACCCCAGCACCTCACACAGGAACAGCAGAGCAACGGACACCCTCCCAGACCTGCAAGACTCCCTTCTGAAGGACCTGCACACCTACCTGGAAGTGACAGCATTCCATCCCCATATGCCCCCCTAGACACAGCTATGACAACATAACCAAAAAAACTCTGTCGGACGCTGGGTATGTACATAGTCAATGGTAGGCTTCGAGGGGTCTCCTATGGTAGGTACACATATAGCTCATCTCTTGTCAGTAGTACTGTAGGCTACTTTATCACTGACCTCAACCCAGAGTCTCTCAGAGCGTTCACAGTCAGTCCACTGACACCCCTATCAGATCACAACAAAATCAAACTCTACTTGAACAGAGCAATACTCAATCATGAAGCATCAAAGCCACAGGAACTGAATAATATGAATAAAGGCTATAGATGGAAGGAAAGTAGTGTGGAATGCCAAACAACAAGGCAAAGCAAAGGGTGACTAGGTTGAAGAATCTCAAATATAAAATATACTTTGATTTGATTAACACTTCTTTGGTTACAACATGATTCCATGTGTGTTCTTTCATAGTTTTGATGTC
>NC_056447.1:51881858-51891858 GCF_018296145.1 Oncorhynchus tshawytscha | reverse complement strand
TATTCTGCACAGATTCCGCCAGACCTGGGTCCTGACAGACCTGGGCCCTGACAGACCTGGGCCCTGACAGACCTGTGTCCTGACAGACCTGGGCCCTGACAGACCTGGGCCCTGACAGACCTGGGTCCTGACAGACCTGGGCCCTGACAGACCTGGGCCCTGACAGACCTGGGCCCTGACAGACCTGGGCCCTGACAGTAAATCTCAGTAAGACAAAAATAATGGTGTTTCAAAAAAAGGTCCAGTTTCCAGGACCACAAATATAATTCTGCAGAGTTCTGCAAAAATGTCATCCACGTATAACATAAAACACCAAATAATGCATGCAGAGCAGAATTAGGCCGACACCCCCTAATGATCAATATCCAGAAAAGAGCCAGTACATTCTACAACCACCAAAGAGGAAACAAAGCTGTTAAATTCTACAACCACCTAAAAGGAAGCGATTCCCAAACCTTCCATAACAAAGCCATCACCTACAGAGAAATTAACCTGGAGAAGAGCCCCCAAAGCAAGCTGGTCCTGGGGCTCTGTTCACAAACACAAAAAGACCCTACAGAGCCCGAGGACAGCAAGACAATTAGACCCAAACCAAATCATGAGAAAACTAAAAGATAATTACTTGACACATTGGATATAATTTACAAAAAACGGGAGAAAACTAGAATGCTGATTGGCCCTAAACAGAGAGTACACAGTGGCAGAATACCTGACCACTGTGACTGACTCAAACTTAAGGAAAGCTTTGACTATGTACAGACACAGTGAGCATAGCCTTGCTATTGAGAAAGGCCACCCAAGGCAGACCAAGAGAAGACAGGCTATGTCCACACTGCCCACAAAATGAGGTGGAAACTGAGCTGCACTTCCTAACCTCCTGTGTATGACCATATTAGAGACACATATTTCATATTTCCCTCAGATTACACAGACCCACAAATAATTCACAAATACTTTGCGGTCTGTTTTTACTAACCTTTATTAAACTAGGCAAGTCAGTTTAGAACAAATTCTTATTTACAATTACGGCCTATCCCGGCCAAACCCTAACCCGGTCGTATGGGACTCCCAATCACGGCTGGTTGTGATACAGCCTGGAATCAAACCAGGGTCTGTAGTGACGCCTCTAGCACTGAGATGCAGTTTCTTAGACGACTGCGCCACTCACCATTGCTTTGTAAACATATCTTTCCCATGCCCCTTAAATTGAAATTGAGTTGAGAGAGAGAACGAGCGAGGCAGAGACAGAAAGAGATAGCGAGACAG
The DNA here is from genome assembly GCF_018296145.1 of Oncorhynchus tshawytscha. NCBI lineage: Eukaryota > Metazoa > Chordata > Actinopteri > Salmoniformes > Salmonidae > Oncorhynchus > Oncorhynchus tshawytscha. The sequence goes on along the minus strand of NC_056447.1, from coordinate 51,890,592 downwards.
AGAGAGAAGAAAGAGAGAGAGAGAGACCAGAAGAGAAGCCAACCTCCTCCCTGCAGAGCTCAGTGGTATGTCTGTGTGTATGTCTGTATGTGTGTCTGTGTGTACGTGTGTCTACGTCACATACACGCACGCATACACACACACCTACCTGCCTGTCGGTTCTGTCAGAGCACCAGGTCAGTGCCTTCGGATGTGGTTTTCAGGAGTATTAGACTCATTAAACCAACTGCCAGGAGGCCTACAGCTGAGACCCACAGACACTCACACACACACACACATACACACACACCCTCCCCAAACTGTCTCTATTCATATCAGTTCTCAAAGCTGTAATGAAGGAGAACTGGTTCAAATTGATAATGACTTTATGACGTGAGTAATGGTGGAAACAGCAGGCCTGTGTTACTGCAGAACAGGATCTGTGGAAGGATAAATTAGGTTTGGTTCACCTGTGTTACTGTAGAGCGGGAAGTGTGTGTGATATAGTGAAACCTAACGTCATCCTGGGTGGCAGTTAGTGTGGGTGTGTAATTTTGTTAAATTTGACCTTTATTTAACTAGGCAAGTCAGTTAAGAACAAATTCTTATTTATAATGATGGCCTACTGGGGAACAGTTTGTTAACTGCCTTGTTCAGGGGAGAACAACAGATTTTTACCATGTCAGCTCGGGGATTCGATCCAGTGATATTATGATCCTTTTTCAGTGTAAACGAGGCTGTCTGATGTCATGGCCTCTGGGTTATCTTGTGCCACGAAAGAGAGAGCGAGATAAGGAGGGGGAGGGAGAGAGAGAGAGAAAGAGAGAGGGCAAGATGGGAGGGGAGGGGGAGAGAGAGAGAGAGAGGGAGGGGGAGGGAGAGAGAAAGAGAGAAATAGAGAGGGCAAGAGAGGAGGGGGAGGGAGGGCGAGAGAGAGAGAGAGAGAGGGGGGAGAGAGAGAGAGGGGGATAGAGAGAGAGAGAGAGCGAGAGATCAACTATTAAAGACTACCAGAACCCACTGGATTCTCCAATTACCTTGAATGAACTACAGGACAAAGTAAAATCCCTCCAACCCCAAAAAAGCCTGTGGTGTTGATGGTATCCTCAATGAAATTATCAAATATACAGACAACAAATCCCAATTGGCTATACTAAAACTCTTTAACATCATCCTTAGCTCTGGCATCTTCCCCAATATTTGGAACCACGGATTGATCACCCCAATCCACAAAAGTGGAGACAAATTTGACCCCAATAACTACCGTGGGATATGCGTCAATAGCAACCTTTGGAAAATCCTCTTTATTATCATTTACAGCAGACTTTGACATTTGCTCAGTACATTGTTTTCAATGAGGAAATGTACAATTGGCGTTTTACCAAATTACCATATGACAGACCATGTGTTCACCCTGCACACCCTAATTGACAAACAAACAAAACAAAGGCAAATTCTTCTTATGCTTTGTTGATTTAAAAAAAGCCTTCGACTCAAGTTGGCATGAGGGTCTGCTATTCAAATGGATGGAAAGTGGTGTTGGGGGTAAACATACAACATTATAAAATCCATGTACACAAAGAACAAGTCTGCGGTTGAAATAGGCAAAAAACACAAACACTTCTTTCCACAGGGCCGTGGGGTGAGACAGGGATGCAGCATAAGCCCCACTCTCTTCAACATACAGATGAAGTCGGAAGTTTACACACACTTAGGTTGGAGTAATTAAAACTTGTTTTTCAACCACTCAACAAATTTCTTGTTAACAAACTATAGATTTGGCAAGTCGGTTAGGACATCTACTTTGTGCATGACATAAGTAATTTTTCCAAAAATTGTTTACAGAAAGATTATTTCACTTACAATTCACTGTGTCAAAATTCCAGTGTGTCAGAAGTTTACAAACACTAAGTTGACTGTGCCTTTAAACAGCTTGTAAAATTCCAGAAAATGGCTTTAGAAGCTTCTGATAGGCTAATTGACATCATTTGAGTCAATTGGAGGTGTACCTGTGGATGTATTTCAAGGCATAGCTTCAAACTCAGTGTATCTGTGCTTGACATCATGGGAAAATCAAAAGAAATCAGTCAAGACCTCAGAAAAAAATTGTAGACCTCCACAAGTCTGGTTCATCCAAATTCCAAACGCCTGAAGGTACCACATTCATCTGTACAAACAATATTACGCAAGTATTAACACCATGGGACCACGCAGCCGTCATACCGCTCAGGAAGGAGACACATTCTGTCTCCTAGAGATGAACGTACTTTGGTGCGAAAAGTGCAAATCAATCCCAGAACAACAGCAAAGGACCTTGTGAAGATGCTGGAGGAAACAGGTACAAAAGTATCTATATCCACAGTAAAACGAGTCCTATATCGACATGACCTGAAAGGCCGCTCAGCATGGAAGAAGCCACAGCTCCAAAACCGCCATAAAAAAAGCCAGACTACGGTCTGCAACTGCAAATGGGGACAAAGATCATACTTTTGGAGAAATGTCCTCTGGTCTGATGAAACAATAATAGAACTGTTTGACCATAATGACCATCGTTATGTTTGGAGCAAAAAGGGGAATGCTTGCAAGCCGATGAACACCATCCCAACCGTGAAGCACGGGTGGTGGCAGCATCATGTTGTGGTGGTGCTTTGCTGCAGCAGGGACTGTTGCACTTCACAAAATAGATGGCTTCATGAGGTAGGAAAATTCCGTGGATATATTGAAGCAATATCTCAAGACATCAGTCAGGAAGTTGAAGCTTGGTCACAAATGGGTCTTCCAAATGGGCAATGACCCCAAGCATACTTCCAAAGTTGTGGCAAAATGGCTTAAGGACAACAAAGTCAAGGTATTGGAGTGGCCATCACAAAGCCCTGACCTCAATCCTATAGAAAAGTTGTGGGCAGAACTGAAAAAGCGTGTGCAAGCAAGGAGGCCCACAAACCTGACTCAGTTACACCAGCTCTGTCAAGAGGAATGGGCCAAAATTCACCCAACTTATTGTGGGAAGCTTGTGGAAGGCTACTAACACAAACACACCCCACAGACAGCCCCAGGACAGCAACACAAGGCTATGTTCACACTGCCCACAAAATGAGGTGGAAACTGAGCTGCACTTCCTAACCTCCTGCCAAATGTATGACCTTATTAGAGACACATATTTCCCTCAGATTACACAGCTCCACAAAGAATTAGAAAACAAACCAGATTTTGATAAACTCCCATATCTACTGGGTGAAATTCCACAGTGTGCCGTCACAGCAGCAAGATTTGTGACCTGTTGCCACAAGAAAAGGGTAACCAGTGAAGAACAAACACCATTTTAAATACAACCCATATTTATGTTTATTTGTGCTTTTGTGCTTTAGCCATTTGTACATCGTTACAACACTGCAGATAGACATCATTTACTTCACTTGCTTTGGCAATGTTAGCATATGTTTCCCATGATGATAAAGCCCTTCAAATTGAATTGAATTGAGAGAGAGAGGGGGGATCAGGGATGGAGAGAGATAGAGAGGGGAGGGGGAGGGACAGCAAGAGAGAGAGAGGAGGGGGAGGGAGAGAGAGCGATGGGAGGGGAGGGAGAGAGAGAGAAGAGAGCAAGAGAGAGGGAGAGGGGGAGGGAGAGAGAGAGAGCAAGAGATGGGAGAGGGGAGGGAGAGAGAGAGGGGGAGAGTGAGGTGGGGAGGGGGAGAGGGAGAGCTAAAGAGAGGAGAGGGGGTGAGAGAGAGGAGAGAGAGAGAGAGAGAGAGAGAGAGAGAGAGAGAGAGGGAGAGAGAGAGGGAGAGGGAGAGAGAGAAAGATATGAGAGGGAGGGAGGGAGAGGGGGGAAGGAGAGAGAGAGAGAGAGAGAGAGAGAGGGAGAGAGAGATAGAGAGGGAGAGAGAGAGAGAGATGGAGAGAGAGAGGGGAGAGAGAGAAAGAGAAAGAGAGAGGAAGAGAGGGAGAGAGAGAAAGAGAAAGAGAGAGGGAAACAGATTCGCTGACTTGATGTGTAGCTCCAGACGTAGCTATTTCTCTAGACTTTGTGTTTAAGGGGAAAGTGATGTGTTGATTTCTTTATTGAGGTTGTGATGAGGTTTAGAATGTGATGCATGCTGCTGTTGTCATTAAGGATGTCATCATTACCTTTATTGAGGTTGTGATGAGGTTTAGAATGTGATGCATGCTGCTGTTGTCATTAAGGATGTCATCATTACCTTTATTGAGGTTGTGATGAGGTTTAGAATGTGATGCATGCTGCTGTTGTCATTAAGGATGTCATCACTACCTTTATTGAGGTTGTGATGAGGTTTAGAATGTGATGCATGCTGCTGTTGCCATTAAGGATGTCATCATTACCTTTATTGAGGTAGATGATAAAGGTGTGCTCGTGGTTTGCTGTGTGTGTGTGTGTGTGTGTGTGTGTGTGTGTGTGTGTGTGTGTGTGTGTGTGTGTGTGTGTGTGTGTGTGTGTGTGTGTGTGTGTGTGTGTGTGTGTGTGTGTGTGCGCGTGCGTGCGTGTGCATGGTTTTTGAGGTTTGCTGTCATCGAGGAGACAGCAGTGTTTAGGATTGAAATGTGGAAATTCCCTGCATGCAATTTTGAGGGTTGGGGTTTTCTGGCAACTCTGAAATGCTCATATTTAACATTTTTGTTTATCATCCAGCTAACAGCCATAAAAATTCAGTGTTTAGTGTGTTTGTGTTGTGTTTGTGGTATAATATAATGTGTCTCTATTTCTCCTGAAGAGGGTGTTAATGGGGAATTTCAAGGGGAATTAGTTAACATATACACTACATCACTTACATTACATTACATTACATATACAATACATATACAGAACATATACATTACACTACATTACATTACATTACATAACATACACTACATCACATTACATTACACTACACTACATTACATTACACTACATTACATTACATAACATATACACTACATCACATTACATTACACTACACTACATTACATTACACTACATCACATTACATTACATTACATTACATATACAATACATAACATATACATTACATTACATTACATTACATATACACTACATAACATATACATTACATTACATCACATTACATTACATAACATATACATTACATTACATCACATTACATTACATTACATATACAATACATAACATATACATTACATTACATTACATTACATATACACTACATAACATATACATTACATTACATTACATTACATATACAATACATAACATATACATTACATTACATTACATTACATTACATTACATAACATTACATTACATATACATTACATAACATATTCACTACATCACATTACATTACATTACATATACAATACATAACATATATATTACATAACATATACATTACATTACACTACATTACATTACATTACATAACATATACATTACATTACATTACATAACATATACATTACATTACATTACATAACATTACATTACATTACATTACATTACATATACATTACATATACACTACATTACACTACATTACACTACATTACATAACATTACACTACATTACATTACATATACAATACATAACATTACACTACATTACATAACATTACATTACATTACATAACATTACATCACATAACATATACACTACATTACATTACATATACAATACATAACATATACACTACATTACATTACATTACATCACATTACATATACAATACATAACATATACAATACATAACATATATATTACATAACATATACACTACATAACATATACACTACATCACATAACATATACACTACATTACATTACATTACATCACATTACATATACAATACATAACATATACACTACATAACATATACACTACATCACATAACATATACACTACATTACATTACATTACATCACATTACATATACAATACATAACATATACAATACATAACATATATATTACATAACATATACACTACATAACATATACACTACATCACATAACATATACACTACATTACATTACATTACATCACATTACATATACAATACATAACATATACAATACATAACATATATATTACATAACATATACACTACATAACATATACACTACATCACATAACATATACACTACATTACATTACATATACACTACATAACATATATATTACATAACATATACAATACATAACATTACATTACATATACAATACATAACATATACACTACATCACATTACATCACATTACATTACATTACATTACATTACATTACATAACATATACACTACATAACATATACACTACATCACATTACATCACATTACATCACATTACATTACATAACATATACACTACATCACATTACACTACATTACATTACATTACATTACATAACATATACACTACATAACATATAAACTACATAACATATACACTACATCACATTACATTACATAACATATACACTACATTACATAACATATACACTACATAACATATACACTACATTACATAACATATACACTACATAACATATACACTACATAACATATACACTACATTACATTACATTACACTACATTACATTACATTACACTACATTACATTACATTACATTACATATACACTACATTACATTACATATACACTACATTACATTACACTACATTACATTACACTACATTACATATACACTACATTACATTACACTACATTACATAACATATACATTACATATACACTACATTACATTACACTACACTACATATACATATACACTACATTACATTACACTACATTACATATACATATACACTACATTACATTACACTACATTACATTACACTACATTACATTACACTACATTACATTACACTACATTACATTACATTACATATACACTACATTACATTACACTACATTACCAAAGCCTTAAACATGGGCACCCTCATAGATATCATCCTAACCAACTTCCCCTCTAAATACACCTCTGCTGTCTTCAACCAAGATCTCAGCGATCACTGCCTCATTGCCTGCTTCCGTAATGGGTCAGCGGTCAAACGACCTCCACTCATCACTGTAAAACGGTCCCTGAAACACTTCAGCGAGCAGGCCTTTCTAATCGACCTGGCCGGGGTATTCTGGAAGGATATTGATCTCATCCCGTCAGTAGAAGATGCCTGGATATTTTTTTTAAATGCCTTCCTAACCATCTTAAATAAACATGCCCCATTCAAGAAATTTAGAACCAGGAACAGATATAGCCCTTGGTTCTCCCCAGACCTGACTGCCCTTAACCAACACAAAAACATCCTATGGCGTTCTGCATTAGCATCGAACAGCCCCCGTGATATGCAGCTGTTCAGGGAAGCTAGAAACCATTATACACAGGCAGTTAGAAAAGCCAAGGCTAGCTTTTTCAAGCAGAAATTTGCTTCCTGCAACACTAACTCAAAAAGTTCTGGGACACTGTAAAGTCCATGGAGAATAAGAACACCTCCTCCCAGCTGCCCACTGCACTGAAGATAGGAAACACTGTCACCACTGATAAATCCACCATAATTGAGAATTTCAATAAGCATTTTTCTACGGCTGGCCATGCTTTCCACCTGGCTACTCCTACCCCGGTCAACAGCACTGCACCCCCAACAGCAACTCGCCCAAGCCTTCCCTATTTCTCCTTCTCCCAAATCCATTCAGCCGATGTTCTGAAAGAGCTGCAAAATCTGGACCCCTACAAATCAGCCGGGCTAGACAATCTGGACCCTTTCTTTCTAAAATTATCTGCCGAAATTGTTGCCACCCCTATTCCTAGCCTGTTCAACCTCTCTTTCGTGTCGTCTGAGATTCCCAAAGATTGGAAAGCAGCTGCGGTCATCCTCTTCAAAGGGGGTGACACTCTTGACCCAAACTGCTACAGACCTATATCTATCCTACCATGCCTTTCTAAGGTCTTCGAAAGCCAAGTCAACAAACAGATTACCGACCATTTCGAATCTCACCATACCTTCTCTGCTATGCAATCTGGTTTCAGAGCTGGTCATGGGTGCACCTCAGTCACGCTCAAGGTCCTAAACGATATCTTAACCGCCATCGATAAGAAACATTACTGTGCAGCCGTATTCATTGATCTGGCCAAGGCTTTCGACTCTGTCAATCACCACATCCTCATCGGCAGACTCGACAGCCTTGGTTTCTCAAATGATTGCCTCGCCTGGTTCACAAACTACTTCTCTGATAGAGTTCAGTGTGTCAAATCGGAGGGTCTGCTGTCCGGACCTCTGGCAGTCTCTATGGGGGTGCCACAGGGTTCAATTCTTGGACCGACTCTCTTCTCTGTATACATCAATGAGGTCGCTCTTGCTGCTGGTGAGTCTCTGATCCACCTCTATGCAGACGACACCATTTTGTACACTTCCGGCCCTTCTTTGGACACTGTGTTAACAACCCTCCAGGCAAGCTTCAATGCCATACAACTCTCCTTCCGTGGCCTCCAATTGCTCTTAAATACAAGTAAAACTAAATGCATGCTCTTCAACAGATCGCTACCTGCACCTACCCGCCTGTCCAACATCACTACTCTGGACGGCTCTGACTTAGAATACGTGGACAACTACAAATACTTAGGTGTCTGGTTAGACTGTAAACTCTCCTTCCAGACCCATATCAAACATCTCCAATCCAAAGTTAAATCTAGAATTGGCTTCCTATTTTGCAACAAAGCATCCTTCACTCATGCTGCCAAACATACCCTTGTAAAACT
>NC_056447.1:51836858-51871858 GCF_018296145.1 Oncorhynchus tshawytscha | reverse complement strand
GTGGATACTACAGTAATAGCTACAATAGAAGGATTTTGAGTGTCAAAAAAGCTTTTCTCAAAAGCCTAACAAATGAGAACTGGTAATGTGAATAGACCCGCTCCTCTGGTCCATAACAGCACTATAGCTCTCTCTCTCTCTCTCTCTTTCTCTCTCCCCCAGTCTCAGTCTCTGTCCAGACCGTTAGACCGTAGCCTGCCACCTAATGGCTCAGTCCTATGTCTGTCGTCATGAGCTCTGAGGGGCTGAGAGGATGGAGACTGGAGCTCAAACCCGTTTCCTCCTCCCTTCTAAATGAAAATGGTGTCTATCTCATATGGTAAAGTAGGACAGCTAAACGCCTAACAGGACTGAATACTAGGAAGTCAACAGCATAGAATTTTGATTTACTAGAATGGGGAAAAAGCCTGTTCAGTACTCTAATGGGTAACTACACTCACTCAATATGGCCGCCCGTCCACCCATCACAGAACATTGACCTCACATGGGATTAGACGTTCTATTGATTATATATGTGAGTTAATGGTTATTGATATAGAGACATCAGTCAGAATTTATATCTTGTGATGGTGTCATTGGTGGTAGCTCAGTGTGTGTGTGTGTGTGTGTGTGCGTGTGTGTGTGTGTGTGTGTGTGTGTGTGTGTGTGTGTGTGTGTGTGTGTGTGTGTGTGTGTGTGTGTGTGTGGTGTGTGTGTGTGAGAGAGGGGAGGGGTCAATCTTATGCAGACCCCTCTTTTAAAGGCTCTCTGTCTCTCCCTAATCAAGTAGCCGTGGTATCAGGGTTGTCTAACCTCATTTCACAATCAATTAGATCGTAGTGGAAAACGGGGCCTGGTACACAGCTGTATTTGTTTGTGTGTGAGTGAGAGACAGAGAGGTAGAGTGTGTGTGTGTGTGTGTGTGTGTGTGTGTGTGTGTGTGTGTGTGTGTGTGTGTGTGTGTGTGTGTGTGTGTGTGTGTGTGTGTGTGTGTGTGTGTGTGTGTGTGTGTGTGTGATTATGTGATTATGTGTGGTGAGGCAGCCAGGACGAGCCTAGCATCAGGATGAGACACACAGAGAGACAGAGAGACGGGAAAAAAACAGCGAGAGAGAGAGAGACTGTCTGTCTGTCTGTCTGACTGTCTGTCTGTCTGTTTATTGGTCAACGAAAAGCTTCCTTGATAAACTGTCTGTCTGTCTCTCGCTCTCTCTCTGTGTCTCATCCTGATGCTAGGCTGGGAGAATCAGCACTCTGGCTGCCACACCACACATAATCACACACACTCTACCTCTCTGTCTCTCACTCACACACAAACAAATACAGCTGTGTACCAGGCACCGGTTTCCACAGAGAGACTGTCTGTCTGTCATCCTGGACCTACACTGGCTATTATAGAGACCTATAACCCAATAAGCATGGAACTAGAGGCTAAGGCCAAGAGCCAGAGCACAGTGCATCATAGACCCCAAAGCCAGCCGAACGTTAACCAAGCACAGAGGGGCTCAATGGAAGGAGACACAGTCAGAGACGCTGAGGACAGAAGCATCTGTTACCAAACGTAGGTTGAAATGGCATCAGAACATACCTCCAGGACTCTCCCTCCTAGTCTGTATGATATATATATATATATATTTTTTTTTTAACCTTTATTTAACTAGGCAAGTCAGTTAAGAACAAATTCTTATTTACAATGACGGCCTAGGAACAGTGGGTTAACTGCCTGTTCAGGGGCAGAACGACAGATTTGTAGCAGACATCACTGTGGAGATTTGAACATGCTTTTTAGCCCAGGACTAGATGTAGCAGACGTCACTGTGGAGATTTGAACATGCTTTTTAGCCCAGGACTAGATGTAGCAGACGTCACTGTGCCGCTGACAATGTTGCTTCCTCAGCAGTCCCCTGTGAACTAGTGAACCAGTGGTCCTCTGATCCCAAACACATGTGACTGTCAGCCTCACTACGTACAAACCAGTTGCTCCATTTAAAAGAATCCTCTTCGATAGAACCATTGGCGACATTTCAAATTGTGGAGTGAGGTTTCTTCCTGGCCTTCCTAAGACACCTGGTGGTGTAGGTGTCCTGTAGGGCAGGCAGTGTGCACCCGATGGTGTGTTCAGCTGCACGTATCACCCTCTGAACAGTCATGCGGTCTAAAGCAATGGAGTTGCCGCACCAGCCCGACAGTATGCTCTCGATGGTGCTGCTGTTGAACACTGTGATGGCCCTCGGGGGTGACAGGCTGAATGTCTTCAGCATCCTGAGGTTGACGAGTCGCTGTCGTGGCTTCACTACGGTGTCCGTGTGGTTTGACCATTTGAGATGTGTACGCTGAGGAATTTGAAGTTATTGACCGTCTCCACGGCGGCCCTCATTGATGAGGATGGGGGCGTGTCCAGCCTGGTTCCTCCTGGTTCCTCCAATCATCTCCTTTGTTTTGCTAACGTTGAGAGAGAGGTTGTTTAACTGGCATCACACCGTCAGAGTGCCTACCTCCTCCCTGTCTCATCGTTGTTGGTAATCAGGTCTAATACTGTTGTGTCGTCAGTGAACTTGATGATGGAGTTGGAACAGTCATTGGTATACAGGGAAGGGACTGAGGACGCACCGTTGTGGGGTCCCTGTGTTGAGAATCAGTGTCGAGGAGATAATGTGGTCTACCTTCACCACCTGGAGGCGGCCCGTCGGGAAGTCAGTTGCATAGGGAGTAGTTCAGACCCAGGGCTGTGAGCTTTGTAATGAGCTAATAGGACACTATGGTATTGAAGGCCGTGCTGTAGTCGATGAACATCAGCCTCACATATGCATTCCTTTTGTCCAGGTGGGTAAGGGCAATGTGCCGTATAATGGCGATAGCGTCGTCTGTGAATCTGTCAGGGCGGTAGGCGAATTGGAGAGGGTTGAGTGTGTCAGGGAGGGAGGAGGTGATATGGTCTTTGACTAGCCCCTCGAAGTACTTCATGATGACGGAAGTGAGGGCTACAGGTCGGTAGGCATTCAGTTCAGTTACTTTCCCTTTCTTGGGCACGAGGATGATAGTGGACATCTTGAGGCAGGTGGGTACAGAGGCCTGAGCTAGGGGGGTGATTGAAAATGTCAGAGAACACAACAGCCAGCTGGTCTGCACATACTCTGAGGGCTCGGCTAGAGATGCCGTCTGGGCCGGCATCACTGCGAGGGTTAATATGTTTGAATGATTGACATACGTCCTCAGTGGAGACTGAGTGTGTAGCCCACGTGGTCATCGGGGGGGGCTCTTCTCGGCAGCTCAGGATCATTGTGCTCGAATCTTGGGAAAAAGGTGCTTAGCTCCTCCAGTAGGGTGGTGCTGGTGACCGTGATGTGGCTGGCTTTCTTTTTGTAATGGTTAGGAGCCCCCTGTCACCTTGTGTCTGACCCCTGAGTTGCTCTCCTACTTCTGTCTCTTGTGTTTCGTCATCTTGAACAATCTGTGTCAATCATATTTGTACTGTTTAAACCAAACTATTTTCCCCGGTCATCTTGCCCTTTTGATAAACCACATCTCTCTCTTTTAGTTTTCCTACCTAGGCTGCTATCAATCCACGGTTTTTGATTCGGGTACGTTTTAAAAAGATATTATTGGTATCACGTCATCTACGCATTTATTTATGAATTCGGTGACTGACGTATTCATTGAAGTTATCTCCAGAAGAGACCCGTAACATATTCCAGTCCACGTGATAAAAAGAGTCTTGGAGCGTGAATTCTGAATTGGTCTGACCACCAGAACTGCCCTTTTTTTGTAGGCATGGAGAAGCAAGATGGAGTCATGGTCGGATTTTCTGAAAGGAGGATGGGAGAGGGCTTTTTAACATCGTGTAACATTGTCACAATGTGTCAGAGCAACAATGTTCATTCTAGTGTTCTAATTCTTTCTCTGATCTCTTTAATCTGGTACTCAGGCTTTTTACAGTGTGACCAAACAAGAGCCACAGGTTGAGTCTGCCTGGCTGGACACTCAGCTACGTACTTGAGCCATCCCCCCCACAGCCCATTTTTTTTGTTATAGTGGGTGGGTCTGTTCATTATATTCGTTTGAGCTGTGTAATAAACAAGAACAATTCTCCTCAGATGGAGAAAAAGAGAGAGAGATGATCAACTGCCCACATTTTGGTGGGATGTTTTAGGATGCGTCCCAAATGCTACATTTTTCCTTACATAAAGCAAAGCTTTTGCCCAGGGCTATGGTCAAAAGTAATGCACTATGTTTATGTTACTGGCCCAACGCTCTAACCACTGCCGCCCCAAGGGATTAGTGTGCCGTTTGGGACTCGCCTTTAAACAGCAGAGTGGCCTTGTATTGGGTTTATTGTTCAAAACATGAGTAAGAACCTTATCGTCTGCATTTGTAGTAATTAACGGTTCCTATCCTACGAATCTACCTTGATCATTATTGAACCATTTCCCCTGTATTATCGTTTCCAATTGAGATGTGATTTCTTTGAAGGGGGAAAAAAAGCAGAAGTTGGATAAGATGGTTATAGTTATTTGTTCACAGTTGCAACAGACGTTCTTTGTTTTGGTCTTTTGTCTGGAAAAGCGGCTTTAGCAATAAAGAAACCCATTGGCCTCTTACAGCGCTCTCTGTTAGACGCTGAAATGTGAGTCTGTGTCGACCGAGTGTGTCAAAGATGAATCGTTCCTTCCATTGGTTGATTAATCCCCATGCCTTATAACTAATTGGTCAATTAAGAGCAACACAAGAGAGCAACACTTACTACCGTTGCGTCACTGTAGTAAGTAGTAGGCTAAGAGCTACGATCAGTCAGTTACAGATTCTTCCATTACAGCCATAGAGATGGAAAGAGGGCCCTCTTCACCGATTCCAGGGCACATGGTTTATGTACTTACACACAAAACAATAACTTAGAGTTGTTCAATTTAAATGAGTATACAAAATTCTTGCAACTAATAGAATGTTATATATCCATCCCAGCTCTGCATATTTTGCTGTGAAGAGACCGAATCATGAGATAATTTGTTTCGGTACTGTCCATATTATTAGCAGTTGATATTACTCTTCAATAACACAGAAGCCAAAGCAAATCAGGGGGAGAAAAATTGGTTTATTCAAAGAGGAGATGCTATGCTGGGAGGTAGATGTTCATTCTCCCCTGTCCTCAGTGATTCTCTTCGGTGATTCTCTCCACAGAACAAAGGGACAGGGTGTAGTTTGATAACCCAGCCCTAGCCTATGGTTGACCAATTAGAATTCCTTAAATAAAACTAGGCCAATAGCCAAATGACAAGTATCCTATTTCAGGTTCAAAATTAAACAATTTGGACCAATGAGAACTGGCCATGTAGCTATGAGTCCTGGACTGAATTTCCTCCACGGTCTCTGACCCATATTACATTAAAAAAAAACTATTTCCAATGATCATTAGTACCCTATTGACATCTCGTCCTCGTTGTGTATTTATCTTCAAAATATTCTTTGGTTTTGATCGCAGGTTCAGGAATGGTTGAAGAATTGCAACATTTGCCTGGATCTAACTCTGCAAATAGCACTCCTGGGTGATTTGAAAAGTCATAGTCAATCAATCAATAATATAATAAAACTCTTATCAAAAAATGTTTATCTTTAATTTACAATCTGTAGAAACTATGACAATAGAAAAGTTCAGAACTTTGGTGAAACATCACAGCACAGTTATAAAATATATGGCAAATAGAAATCAAAACTGGATGGTGTTCAGAGCTAGATGAGAGGGGTTAACGCTAGCTGAAGGATGGGACTGGATGGTGTTCAGAGCTAGATGAGAGGGGTTAACGCTAGCTGAAGGATGGGACTGGATGGTGTTCAGAGCTAGATGAGAGGGGTTAACGCTAGCTGAAGGATGGGACTGGATGGTGTTCAGAGCTAGATGAGAGGGGTTAACGCTAGCTGAAGGATGGGACTGGATGGTGTTCAGAGCTAGATGAGAGGGGTTAACGCTAGCTGAAGGATGGGACTGGATGGTGTTCAGAGCTAGATAGGAGGGGTTAACGCTAGCTGAAGGATGGGACTGGATGGTGTTCAGAGCTAGATGAGAGGGGTTAACGCTAGCTGAAGGATGGGACTGGATGGTGTTCAGAGCTAGATGAGAGGGGTTAACGCTAGCTGAAGGATGGGACTGGATGGTGTTCAGAGCTAGATGAGAGGGGTTAACGCTAGCTGAAGGATGGGACTTAAAAACAAACAAAAGGTAACTAATGTAAAATATACTGTGTCCATCAAATGTATTTTATATGTATAATCCAAAGTGTTGTTGTCCATTAGTTTACTCCAATCAGATGAGGGGTGGTAGGGTTAGTAAATAATCAAATATAATATATTTATAAAAAAATACAGTATACAGTACCAGTCAAAAGTTTGAACACACCTACTCATTCAAGGGGTTTTCTTAATTTTTTTACTATTTTGTACGATGAAATGACATATGGAATCATGCAGTAACCAAAAAAGTGTTAAACACATCGAAATATATTTTATATTTGAGATTCTTCAAAGTAGCCACCCTTTGCCTTGATGACAGCTTTGCACACGCTTGGCAGTCTCTCAACCAGCTTCATGAGGTAGTCACCCTTTGCCTTGATGACAGCTTCTCTCAACCAGCTTCATGAGGTAGTCAAAAAAAAGTTATTTTGGGGAATGTCTTTCCTTCTTTATATGTTTGAGCCAATCAGTGGTGTTGTGACAAGGTAGGGGTGGTATACAGAAGATAACCAATCAGTGGTGTTGTGACAAGGTAGGGGTGGTATACAGAAGATAACCAATCAGTGGTGTTGTGACAAGGTAGGGGTGGTATACAGAAGATAACCAATCAGTTGTGTTGTGACAAGGTAGGGGTGGTATACAGAAGATAACCAATCAGTTGTGTTGTGACAAGGTAGGGGTGGTATACAGATGACAACCAATCAGTTGTGTTGTGACAAGGTAGGGGTGGTATACAGAAGATAACCAATCAGTTGTGTTGTGACAAGGTAGGGGTGGTATACAGAAGATAACCAATCAGTGGTGTTTTGACAAGGTAGGGGTGGTATACAGAAAATGGCCCTATTTGGTAACAGACCAAGTCCATATTATGGCAAGAACAGCTCATATAAGCAAAGAGAAATGCCAGTCATTATTTTAAGACATTAAGGTCAGTCAATACGGAAAATATCAAGAAATATGAACGTTTCTTCAAGTACAGTCGTAAAAACTATCAAGCGCTATGGTGAAACTGGCCGCAGTAAAGGAAGACCCAGAGTTACCTCTGCTGCAGAGGATAAGTTCATTAGAGTTAACTTCTTATGGGCAGGTGGGATGGTAGCGTCCCACCTGGCCAACATCCGGTGAAATTGCAGAGCGCGAAATTCAAACTACAGTATTATAAATATTTAACTTTCATAAAATCACAAGTGTAATACATCAAAATAAAGCTTAACTTCTTGTTAATCCAGCCGCTGTGTCAGATTTCAAAAAGGCTTTACGGCGAAAGCAAACCATGTGATTTTCTGAGGACAGCGCCCCGCCTACAAACACATGAAAAACATATTTCAACCAGGCAGGTGCGACACGAAAGTCAGAAATAGCGATATAAAAAATGCCTTACCTTTGATGATCTGCTTCTGTTGGCACTCCAAAAGATCCCAGTTACATCACAAATGGTCCTTTTGTTCGATAATGTCCTTCTTTATATCCATAAAAACTCAGTTTGGCTGGTGCGCTTCAGTCAATAATCCACCCAGTTTCCCTCCATCAAAATGCATACAAAATGAATCCCAAACGTTACTAATAAACTTATCCAAACAAGTCAAACAATGTTTATAATCAAACCTTAGGTATCCTAATACTTAAAAAACAATACAATTTAAGATGGAGAATCGTTATTGTCTTTACCGGAGAAAAAACACCAATGAACGCTGTCTCTTCCACGCGCTTGGAAACACTACAGCCAAAATGGGAGCCACCTAGAAAATCTACAATTTCTGGCAAATTTTTCCATGAACCAGCCTGACACTCTTTCTAAAGACTGTTGACATCTAGTGGATGCCCTAGGATCTGCAATCTGGGAACACTTGGCTTTATAATAAAAGTGATGGTCATTGAAAATATGGGTAGTGTCACGTTCTGACCATCGTTCTTGTGTGTTTTCATTGTTTTAGTGTTGGTCAGGACGTGAGCTGGGTGGGCATTCTATGTTGTGTGTCTGGTTTGTCTATTTCTATGTTTGGCCTGATATGGTTCTCAATCAGAGGCAGGTGTTAGTCATTATCTCTGATGGGGAACCATATTTAGGTAGCCTGTTTTGTGTTGGGTTTTGTGGGTGATTGTCTCCTGTGTCAGTGTTTGTACCACACGGGACTGTTTCGGGTTTTCATGTTTCTTGTTTTGTAGTCTATTTCATGTATAGTTTCGTTATTAAAAGAACCATGAATTATAACTACGCTGCGTCTTGGTCCGATCTCTGCTACACCTCTTCTTCAGAGGAAGAGGAAGAAGAGAACCGTTACAGGTAGGCTGATTTTTTTTGTTTGTTTGGGGGATGGTTTGTCCTCAGGGTTTCGCCTGCCATATCAGTTCTGTTATACTCACAGACATTATTTTAACAGTTTTAGAAACTTTAGAGTGTTTCCTATACAAATCTACCATTATATTATATGCATTATATGTATATATATTACCATTATATGTATATCCTAGCTTCTTGGCCTGAGTAACAGGCAGTTTACTTTGGGCACGCTTTTCATCTGGAAATCAAAATACTACCCCCTATCCCAGAGAGGTTAAATACAGTCTCGAAGGCCAGCATCCCGGAGTCACCTCTTCACTGTTGATTTTGAGACTGGTGTTTTGCGGGTACTATTTAATGAAGCTGCAAGTTGAGGACTTGTGAGGCGTCTGCTTCTCAAACTAGACACTCTAATGTACTTGTCCTCTTGCTCAGTTGTGCATCGGGGCCTCCCACTCCCCTTTCTATTCTGGTTAGACGGTAGATTTCAGTTGTCGTAGTTATTTCGTTGTCACTTTTACTTTGTCACTATTAGAATTTGTATGAGTTATGTTACGGGTCTCATTACCATCCCCCCCCTAGACTGTCGGGCCAAAAGGGATTCGTAACAGCCAGTTTGTGCTGTTCTGTGAAGGGAGTAGTACACAGTGTTGTATGAGATCTTCAGTTTCTTGGCAATTTCTCACATGGAATAACCTTCATTTCTCAGAAGAAGAATAGACTGACGAGTTTCAGAAGAAAGTTATTTGTTTCTAGCCATTTTGAGCCTGTAATCGAACCCACAAAATGCTGATAAAATCAAATCAAATCCAAGTTTATTTGTCACGTGTGCTGAATGCAGTGAAATGCTTACTTACAGGCTCTAACCAATAATACAAAAAAAGGTGTTAGGTGAACAATACATAAGTAAAGAAATAAAACAACAGTAAAAAGACAGACTATATACAGTAGCGAGGCTATAAAAGTAGTGAGGCTACATACAGACATTGGTTAGTCAGGCTGATTGAGGTAGTATGTACATGTAGATATGGTTAAAGTGACTATGCATATATGATGAACAGAGAGTAGCAGTAGTGTAAAAGAGGGGTTGGTGGGTGGGACACAATGCAAATAGGACCTCGTACCATTTGATTACCTGTTCAGGATTCTTATGGCTTGGGGGTAAAAACTGTTGAGAAGCCTTTTTGTCCTAGACTTGGCACTCCGATACCGCTTGCCATGCGGTAGTAGAGAGAACAGTCTATGACTGGGGTGGCTGGGGTCTTTGACAATTTTTAGGGCCTTCCTCTGACACCACCTGATGTAGAGGTCCTGGATGGCAGGCAGCTTAGCCCCAGTGATGTACTGGGCCGTACGCACAACTCTCTGTAGTGCCTTGCGGTCAGAAGCCGAGCAATTGCTGTACCAGGCAGTGATGCAACCAGTCAGGATAATCTACAGTTGCAGCTGTAGAACTTTTTCAGGATCTCAGGACCCATGCTAAATCTTTTTAGTTTCCTGAGGGGGAATAGGCTTTGTCGTGCCCTCTTCACGACTGTCTTGGTGTGTTTGGACCATACCTAGTTTGTTGTTGATGTGGACACCAAGGAACTTGAAGCTCTCAACCTGCTCCACTACAGCCCTGTTGATGAGAATGGGGGCGTGCTCGGTCCTCCTTTTCCTGTAGTCCACAATAATCTCTTGGTTACGTTGAGGGATAGGTTGTTATTCTGGCACCACCCGGCCAGGTCTATCACTTCCTCCCTATAGGCTGTCTCGTCGTTGTCGGTGATCAGGCCTACCGCTGTTGTGTCGTCTGGAGACTTGATGATGGTGTTTGAGATTACAGGAGGGGACTGAGCACGCACACCTGGGGAGCTCCAGTGTTGAGGATCAGGGTGGCAGATGTGTTGCTACCTACCCTCAACATCTGTAGTCAATTAATTGCATTCTCACATAGGTGTTCCTTTTGTCCAGGTGGGAAAGGGCGGTGTTGAGTGCAATAGAGATGGCATATTCTGTGGATCTGTTGTGGCGGTATGCAAATTGGAGTGGGTCTAGGGTTTCTGGGATAATGGTGTTGATGTGAGCCATTACCAGCCTTTCAAAGCACTTCATGGCTACGGACGTGAGTGCTACGGGTCTGTAGTCATTTAGGCAGGTTGCCTTTGTGTTCTTGGACACAGGGACTATGCTGATGCTACAGATACTCAACTTGTCTAAAGAAGGCCAGTTTTATTGCTTCTTTAATCAGCACAATAGTTTTTAGCAGTGCTAACATATTTACAAAAGGTTTTCTAATGATCAGTTAGCCTTTTAAAATGATAAACTTGGATTAGCTAAAACAAACTGCCATTGGAACACAGGAGTGAGGGTTGCTGATACTGGGCCTCTATATGCCTATGTAGATATTCCATAAAAAATCAGCCATTTCCAGCTACAATAGTCATTTACAACATTATCAATGTCTACACTGTATTTCTGATCAATTTGATGTTATTTTAATTAATGGACATGTATACATATAATATATATATATTGGTGATTGGAAATGATGCATTGAAAGAAGCCACAGTCTATCGGCAATATTAAAGCTGATCAACTCCGTACAAAAAAGGAAACGAAAAGGCCATACCTACTGAAGTGAAGGTTGGTGATCTATTGAAACCCGTTTTCATTGGCTGACCCCTCCTGCGGATCTGGATGGAATATCCTTCCTGATCACATAGGAAGTCCCATTCAGTTGACAATTTTGTTGGCCATCATTGTAAATAAGAATTTGTTCTTAACTGACTTGTCTAGTGAAATACAGGTTAAATACATTTTTTTAAAGTAAAAACAAATTGAAAATGGTAAAAACCTTCAATGGTGCTGCCCATGCTGCAATGGTGTAAAGTACTTAAGTAAAAATACTTTAAAGTACTACTTAAGTAGTTTTTTTTGGTATCTGTACTTTACTATCTATATTTTTGACATCTTTTACTTTTACTTCACTACATTCCTAAAGAAAATGATGTACGTTTTACTCCATACATTTTCCCTGACACTCAGAATGACTCATTATATTTTGAATGCTTAGCAGAACAGGAAAATGGTCTAATTCACACACTTATCAAGACATCATCTCTGGCCATCTCTTCTGCCACTGATCTAGTGGACTCACTAAACACAAGCTTTGTTTGTAAATTATGTCTGAGTATTGGAGCGTGCCCCTGGCTAACCGTCAATTAAAAACACTAGAAAATGGCACCGTCTGGTTTGCTTAATATAAGGAATTTGAAATGATTTATAATTCTACTTTAACTTTTGATAATTAAGTATATTTTAGCAAATACATTTACTTTTGATACTTAAGTATAATTTAAACCAAATACTTTTGGACTTTTACTCAAGTATGATTTTACTGGGTGACTTTCACTTTTGAGTAATTTTCTATTATTGTATCTTTACTTTTTCCACCACTGTCATACCGAAACAGGCTTTGTGGAAAGTGTTCCCTCTGTCCAACTCTATGATCCCAGCTCAAGCCCAGTAATCCCTATGGTTCCTGCTGTATGGTAGCAAGATGGTCTTGTTCTTTCACTGTACTGTGATGCAGGAGGTGAAAACTAAGAGACAAAGATCTCTGACTCTACATGACTGTTTCTTCAGCTGCAGCTTGAGTAAGAAATAGAGAGAGAGGGGGGGGGGATAGAGAGACACCGAGAGAGAGAGAGAGAGAGAGTTTGTTGTCCTAAACTTTCTTTATTAGATCATCGATAAAGAAAATATAATTTTGTTAATCACAATAACAGAGAAGGACGATAGAGTGTGTATGTATATATAGTAACATTGTAGATTTGTGGTATCGGTTTATAAAATTAGGGCTTTGATGTAGAAATCAACAATTTGTTGTACATAGAAAGAAAATGATGCTAAGAAGAAGAAGTAGAAAACGAAGAAGAAGAACATGAAAAACTCAGTGTACAGATGCCCGTGGGCTGTAAACCATGTCCTTCAGCGAAACAGAGGTAGAATTACACCATGTCCTTCAGCGAAACAGAGGTAGAATTACACCATGTCCTTCAGCGAAACAGAGGTAGTATTACACCATGTCCTTCAGCGAAACAGAGGTAGAATTACACCATGTCCTTCAGCGAAACAGAGGTAGAATTACACCATGTCCTTCAGCTAAACAGAGGTAGAATTACACCATGTCCTTCAGCTAAACAGAGGTAGAATTACACCATGTCCTTCAGCTAAACAGAGGTAGAATTACACCATGTCCTTCAGCGAAACAGAGGTAGTATTACACCATGTCCTTCAGCGAAACAGAGGTAGAATTACACCATGTCCTTCAGCTAAACAGAGGTAGAATTACACCATGTCCTTCAGCTAAACAGAGGTAGAATTACACCATGTCCTTCAGCGAAACAGAGGTAGAATTACACCATGTCCTTCAGCTAAACAGAGGTAGAATTACACCATGTCCTTCAGCTAAACAGAGGTAGAATTACACCATGTCCTTCAGCTAAACAGAGGTAGAATTACACCATGTCCTTCAGCGAAACAGAGGTAGAATTACACTAGAGTCCCACTCCTTGAAAGTGGCAACTCTACCATTTAGCTCAGTGCGGATGTTGCCTGTAATCCATGGCTTCTGGTTGAGGTATGTATGCATGGTCACTGTGGGGACGACGTCATCGATGCACTTATTGATGAAACTGGTGACTGATGTGGTGTACTCCTCAATGTCATCGGAAGAATCCTGGAACATATTTCAGTCTGTGCTAGCAAAACAGTCCTGTAACTTAGCTTTATCTGACCACTTTCTTATTGACCGAGTCACTGCTTTAGTTTTTTCTTGTAAGCAGGAATCAGGAGGATGGAATTATGGTCAGATTTGCCAAATAGTGGGCAAGGGAGAGCTTTGTACGCATCTCTGTGTGTGGAGGAAATGTGATTTAGAGGTTGTTGTTTTTTTACCTCTGGTTGCATATTTAACATGCTGATAAAAATTAGGTGAAACTGATTTGAGTTACCCTGCATTAAAGTCCACGGCAAGTAGGAGCGCCACCTCTAGATGAGCGTTTTCCTGTTTGCTTATGGCCATATTTCAAAAAATATATATATATATTTAATTAGGCAAGTCAGTTAAGACTTGCCTTGTTCAGGGGCAGAACGACAGAGTTTTACCTTGGCAGTTGAGGGATTCGATCTTGCAACCTTTCGGTTACTAGTCCATTGCGCTAACCACTAGGCTACCTTCCACCCCATGTACAGCTCATTGTGTGTGGTCTTAGTGCCAGAATCTGTCTGAGGTGGTATATAGACATCTACGAAAAATATAGATGTAAACTCTCTTGGTAAATTGTGTGGTCTACAGCTTATCATGAGATACTCTACCTCAGGTGAGCAAAATCTTGAGACTTCCTTACATTTTGTGCACCAGCTGATGTTTACAAATATACATAGGCCGTCACCCCTTGTCTTACCAGAGGTCGCTGTTCTATCCTGCTGAAATAGCTTAAAACCCGCCAGCTGTATGTTAGTCATGTCATCGTTCAGCCACGACTCGGTGAAACATGAGATATTACAGTTTTTAATGTTCCGTTGGTAAGATATACGTGCTCTTAGTTCATCAATTTTATTATGGATTGATTGTACGTTGGCTAATAGGACCGATGGTAAAGGTAGATTACCCTCTCGGTGCCGGATTCTTACAAGGCAACCTGGACCGTCGTCCACGATATCTGTCTTTTTCTCCTGCGACTGACGGGGATGAGGGCCTTGTCGGGTGTCTTGTCCGACTCATTGATGAAGAACTCCTCCAGTAATCGCTGTTCTGACATCAAGAAACTATTTTCGTTCATAAGACACGGTGGCAGAAACATTTTGTACAAAATAAAGTTACAAATAACAAAAAAAATAATAATAACACAATTGGTTACAGGACGATAAAACGGCGGCCATCTCCTTTGGCTCCAAAGAATCTAAACTAAACTTTTCACCTAAACACGGGTAGCATTACACCATGTATTATATGACATAGCAATTACTAAGAATTCACAGAAATACAAAGACCTCTATTCAGGACTTCAGTTCATTTGACGTTTGAATCGTTCCTTCATTGTAAATGAAACAGCTGTGCACAGGATGGGGTAGGTACAGTTTATGCTTTGTTGAATAACATTTCTCAGCTTGAAAATATACAGTCTGTTCTTTTCTAGGCCACAAACTATTTCAGGGCTGTCGTAGTAGCCGTGTGTGTGTGTGTGAGCGTGTGTGTGTTGGTGTGTTTGTGTGTGTATCTGTAAATGGAATGCTACTGACGTCACAGTACGTACTGTAGTTTCAATCACATCACTCTGCTCTCCTCCCGGTGCGTAACTAGCGACAGTGTCTCCAATACGTGTGTGTGTGTGTGTGTCTGCATGTGTGTGTGTGTGGGCGTGTTAATCCAGCAGGAGCATTGTGTTCTTTAAGGGAGAGTCTTGTGTGAGTTCCCTGTGTTGTTGAGTGTCAAACATGGAACAAATGCTTTGTGTATTTTCACTAGGATTCCTTCCATGTTGAAACTGCAACCTAACAAAGTCCTTTATGATGTCTTTCTCTCCTTTACTTTATTCACACACTCACACACACGCACACGCACGCACTACGCACGCACGCACTACGCATGCACACACGCACTACACACTCACGCACACACACTCACGCACGCATGCACACACACACACACACACACACACACACTGAAATCTGCTTGATAGATTTGTATTTATACATGCCCCCAGTTGATGCTGTGAACGAATCCCTCTGGGTGGTCTAGTAGACTGATGCCCAGCATGAAGTGTTGTTATAACATTTTATTTGAGCACAACAATTCATTTAACAATTTGAAGGCAGAGCAATGACTCTGGTCAAGTGTTTATCATGGTAGTAACTCTTTATAAAGGCTTTTATGTTGTCTTTAAATCACCAGGTCTGTCACCAACTCTCCTGTTCTCAGTCCTCTGTCGACTACACAGGTCTGTCACCAACTCTCCTGTTCTCAGTCCTCTGTCGACGACACAGGTCTGTCACCAACTCTCCTGTTCTCAGTCCTCTGTCGACTACACAGGTCTGTCACCAACTCTCCTGTTCTCAGTCCTCTGTCGACTACACAGGTCTGTCACCAACTCTCCTGTTCTCAGTCCTCTGTCGACTACACAGGTCTGTCACCAACTCTCCTGTTCTCAGTCCTCTGTCGACTACACAGGTCTGTCACCAACTCTCCTGTTCTCAGTCCTCTGTTGACTACACAGGTCTGTCACCAACTCTCCTGTTCTCAGTCCTCTGTCGACTACACAGGTCTGTCACCAACTCTCCTGTTCTCAGTCCTCTGGAGGCTACATGATTTTGTGTCTTCTTAGTGTGGATGATCCGGTACGGTGACTATGGTACAAAGAAAGATGTTGGTCTCTCTCTATATACTGGAGCTGACAGGCTACTCCCTGTAGGGACCATGTCCTCTATATACTGGAGCTGACAGGCTACTCCCTGTAGGGACCATGTCCTCTATATACTGGAGCTGGCAGGCTATTCCCTGTAGGGACCATGTCCTCTATATACTGGAGCTGACAGGCTACTCCCTGTAGGGACCATGTCCTCTATATACTGGAGCTGACAGGCTACTCCCTGTAGGGACCATGTCCTCTATATACTGGAGCTGACAGACTATTCCCTGTAGGGACCATGTCCTCTATATACTGGAGCTGGCAGACTACTCCCTGTAGGGACCATGTCCTCTATATACTGGAGCTGGCAGGCTACTCCCTGTAGGGACCATGTCCTCTATATACTGGAGCTGGCAGGCTACTCCCTGTAGGGACCATGTCCTCTATATACTGGAGCTGGCAGGCTACTCCCTGTAGGGACCATGTCCTCTATATACTGGAGCTGGCAGACTACTCCCTGTAGGGACCATGTCCTCTATATACTGGAGCTGGCAGGCTACTCCCTATAGGGACCATGTCCTCTATATACTGGAGCTGGCAGGCTACTCCCTGTAGGGACCATGTCCTCTATATACTGGAGCTGGCAGGCTACTCCCTGTAGGGACCATGTCCTCTATATACTGGAGCTGGCAGGCTACTCCCTGTAGGGACCATGTCCTCTATATACTGGAGCTGGCAGACTACTCCCTGTAGGGACCATGTCCTCTATATACTGGAGCTGGCAGGCTACTCCCTATAGGGACCATGTCCTCTATATACTGGAGCTGGCAGGCTACTCCCTGTAGGGACCATGTCCTCTATATACTGGAGCTGGCAGACTATTCCCTGTAGGGACCATGTCCTCTATATACTGGAGCTGGCAGGCTACTCCCTGTAGGGACCATGTCCTCTATATACTGGAGCTGGCAGGCTACTCCCTGTAGGGACCATGTCCTCTTTATACTGGAGCTGGCAGGCTACTCCCTGTAGGGACCTCCATGTCCTCTTTATACTGGAGCTGGCAGGCTACTCCCTATAGGGACCATGTCCTCTTTATACTGGAGCTGGCAGGCTACTCCCTGTAGGGACCATGTCCTCTATATACTGGAGCTGACAGGCTACTCCCTGTAGGGACCTCCATGTCCTCTATATACTGGAGCTGGCAGGCTACTCCCTGTAGGGACCATGTCCTCTAAATACTGGAGCTGGTAGGCTACTCCTTGTAGGGACCTCCATGTCCTCTTTATACTGGAGCTGGCAGGCTACTCCCTGTAGGGACCATGTCCTCTTTATACTGGAGCTGACAGGCTATTCCCTGTAGGGACCATGCCCTATATGTACTGGAGCTCACAGGCTACTCCCTGTAGGGACCACGTCCTCTTTATACTGGAGCTGGCAGGCTACTCCCTGTAGGGACCATGTCCTCTATATACTGGAGCTGACAGGCTACTCCCTGTAGGGACCATGTCCTCTATATACTGGAGCTGGCAGGCTATTCCCTATAGGGACCATGTCCTCTTTATACTGGAGCTGGCAGGCTACTCCCTGTAGGGACCATGTCCTCTATATACTGGAGCTGACAGGCTACTCCCTGTAGGGACCTCCATGTCCTCTATATACTGGAGCTGGCAGGCTACTCCCTGTAGGGACCATGTCCTCTATATACTGGAGCTGGCAGGCTACTCCCTGTAGGGACCATGTCCTCTTTATACTGGAGCTGGCAGACTACTCCCTGTAGGGACCATGTCCTCTATATACTGGAGCTGGCAGACTACTCCCTGTAGGGACCATGTCCTCTATATACTGGAGCTGGCAGGCTATTCCCTATAGGGACCATGTCCTTTATACTAGGGACCATGTCCTCTTTATACTGGAGCTGGCAGGCTACTCCCTGTAGGGACCATGTCCTCTATATACTGGAGCTGGCAGGCTACTCCCTGTAGGGACCATGTCCTCTATATACTGGAGCTGGCAGACTATTCCCTGTAGGGACCATGTCCTCTTTATACTGGAGCTGGCAGACTATTCCCTGTAGGGACCATGTCCTCTTTATACTGGAGCTGGCAGGCTACTCCCTGTAGGGACCATGTCCTCTATATACTGGAGCTGACAGGCTACTCCCTGTAGGGACCATGTCCTCTATATACTGGAGCTGACAGGCTATTCCCTGTAGGGACCATGTCCTCTAAATACTGGAGCTGGTAGGCTACTCCTTGTAGGGACCTCCATGTCCTCTTTATACTGGAGCTGGCAGGCTACTCCCTGTAGGGACCATGTCCTCTTTATACTGGAGCTGACAGGCTATTCCCTGTAGGGACCATGCCCTATATGTACTGGAGCTCACAGGCTACTCCCTGTAGGGACCATGTCCTCTTTATACTGGAGCTGGCAGGCTACTCCCTGTAGGGACCATGTCCTCTTTATACTGGAGCTGGCAGACTATTCCCTGTAGGGACCTCCATGTCCTCTATATACTGGAGCTGGCAGGCTACTCCCTGTAGGGACCATGTCCTCTTTATACTGGAGCTGGCAGGCTACTCCCTGTAGGGACCATGTCCTCTTTATACTGGAGCTGGCAGACTATTCCCTGTAGGGACCATGTCCTCTATATACTGGAGCTGGCAGGCTACTCCCTGTAGGGACCATGTCCTCTTTATACTGGAGCTGGCAGACTACTCCCTGTAGGGACCATGTCCTCTTTATACTGGAGCTGGCAGACTATTCCCTGTAGGGACCATGTCCTCTATATACTGGAGCTGGCAGACTACTCCCTGTAGGGACCATGTCCTCTTTATACTGGAGCTGGCAGACTACTCCCTGTAGGGACCATGTCCTCTATATACTGGAGCTGGCAGGCTACTCCCTGTAGGGACCATGTCCTCTATATACTGGAGCTGGCAGGCTACTCCCTGTAGGGACCATGTCCTCTATATACTGGAGCTGGCAGGCTACTCCCTGTAGGGACCATGTCCTCTATATACTGGAGCTGGCAGGCTACTCCCTGTAGGGACCATGTCCTCTATATACTGGAGCTGGCAGGCTACTCCCTGTAGGGACCATGTCCTCTATATACTGGAGCTGACAGGCTACTCCCTGTAGGGACCATGTCCTCTATATACTGGAGCTGGCAGGCTACTCCCTGTAGGGACCATGTCCTCTATATACTGGAGCTGGCAGGCTACTCCCTGTAGGGACCATGTCCTCTATATACTGGAGCTGGCAGGCTACTCCCTGTAGGGACCATGTCCTCTAAATACTGGAGCTCATTATCTCAGTAATCACTTGTTTCCTTTGCTTTAAATCTGGGATTTGCTTCTCAGCAAAATGGCAGCCCAGCGTCTTAAACTGAGGGATGGTCTAGGGGAATTATAACCACTTTGAAATGCCACTTTTGGTTGAAAATGAAAAGTTCGATTTTTCAAGAGTCAGTAGGGGGTGTAATATCATTAATATAAAGTAATACAAAATGTCTTTGAGAATCACATATTCTACATTCATGACAGCGTTTCCTGGACACTCATTAACTCGCCAGCCCATTTTAAATGGCTCTGTGGTTCTGCACTACACGGACACACAGGGAGACAGGGACACCGTGCGCCACCACATCTGGGACTGGGACTAGGAGTGTGTGTGTGTGTGTGTGTGTGTTCTGGGACTTCTGGGAAAGCCTCACTTACTGCTTCACACTCCCGTTCTCTGGTCCCTACGGATGAATGTGTAATGCTTGCACGCACACACGCACACACGCACACACGCACACACGCACACACACACACACACACACACACACACACACACACACACACACCATTGTACCATTCCCTGTGGCGGTCCACAGCGTTCTGCATTCCCTGTCTGACAGCCGAGGGACCTTGGTGAATACCGTGTCACAAAGCTACCGTTTAATAGTAGAATGACTGTCTGACACCCTGTCTCTCTATCCGGGACAGACCAGAGCTCCTTCCAGGAAGCCCAGACTTGGTGCAATGCGTATCACTCCACCTAGAGGACAGGCATGGGTGGAAGAGGTGTATCACTCCACCTAGAGGACAGGTATGGGTGGAAGAGGTGTATCACTCCACCTAGAGGACAGGTATGGGTGGAAGAGGTGTATCACTCCACCTAGAGGACAGGTATGGGTGGAAGAGGTGTATCACTCCACCTAGAGGACAGGTATGGGTGGAAGAGGTGTATCACTCCACCTAGAGGACAGGTATGGGTGGAAGAGGTGTATCACTCCACCTAGAGGACAGGTATGGGTGGAAGAGGTGTATCACTCCACCTAGAGGACAGGTATGGGTGGAAGAGGTGTATCACTCCACCTAGAGGACAGGCATGGGTGGAAGGTGGATAGAGAAGAAGAGGGAAGAGAGGAGAAGACGAAGATGAGAAGAGAGGAGAAGAAAGACGAAGGATAAAACATGTTTGATGTTTCCCCCCTCTCTGTAGAGGAACACATGCGGTTCATTAGATCTATAGCCTGACATGGGTTTCAGACACACACTGCCCTCAACTTCAACTCTCTACTCCTGACAGAGTTTGTGTCTGGACTATATATGTATCGTGCTCCATCTATGATTTATAAAGGGTTGTAGAATCAGTAGGGAGGTGATTTAAAACCACACATTTCACCAATGACTCACTGGCTGTTGATTTATCGTTGGTCCTGGGAGGGTTTTTGATGGGGTTGTTAATGTCCTGGGTGGGGATGGAGTGTTGGGGTGGTGATGTGTGTGGTCTTCCTTTAGATAGCACTGATAAAACTCAGGTGTTACTCAGTGTGACCGGTTTACATTCTGAACCTGACATCTGAAATCTCACTTAAAAGGGAAACATGCTTTACAATCTTCTGGTACATTTTGTAAATCATGTCATTGTATGTTGATATTTTGATTATCACTAAACGATAAACATTGCATTGGAGCCTGCAAATGCTTTCAGTGTTAATCTACGCTGTATAGTATTTACAGGGTACCTTACAAACTATTGTAAATCACACTTCACCGTTCTCCCATAAAACACATGTTTTTCATCCTGAGTTTCTTTTCATCTCCTTTTAAAACCTGGATTCCTTTCTCATGGTCAAGTAAAACATTTTTACATTATTCAACTGTTCATTAACTTTAAAAAGCTTTTCCTGACGTAGATTGTCTCCTCCAAAAGAAATATTACTGTTCTAGTCAGATTTACGGTGTAGTAAATCTGTTTACAGTCATACAGGAACACCCGTTCCCTTTGTTTGAGTACCACACTAAGCAGTATACTATATACTATACTCGCAGAAAATGTGTCTATTTTATTTTTTCATAGCTTAAAATCAGACCTGTTAGCAAAGACAACTGGAGAATGTGTTGTGTCAAATGTAGGGCTTTCAGAGTTCATCAGTTAACTCGAGTAAACTTTTTGTTAACACTTTTCTTTTAAAATCTTGAATAATCACATTGTCCCGAAAGCATTCAAAATAAATATTTTTAAAATGGTAGCTTTATTTAACTAGGCAAGTCAGTTAAGAACAAGCTCTTAATTTCAATGACGCTCTAACCACTAGGCTACCCTGCCGCTAAAAACACCCAAAATACATTATCTATACAGCTAAATACATCATCTATAGAGCTAAATACATCATCTATACAGTTAAATACATCATCTATAGAGCTAAATACATCATCCATACAGCTAAATAAATCATTTATACAGCTAATTACATAATCTATACAGCTAAATGTCTGTCTGTCTGTCTGTCTGTCTGTCTGTCTGTCTGTCTGTCTGTCTGTCTGTCTGTCTGTCTGTCTGTCTGTCTGTCTGTCTGTCTGTCTGTCTGTCTGTCTGTCTGTCTGTCTGTCTGTCTGTCTGTCTGTCTGTCTGTCTGTCTGTCTGTCTGTCTGTCTGTCTGTCTGTCTGTCTGTCTGTCTCATTCAGGCCCCTCCTCAATGCACTATAATGTAATTCATAAATGCTACAGAAAGTCTTTATGACGATACATAAATCAGTAATACTGTTTCCATTTTGGTAATGAGAGTACAGCTGGAGGATATATCCAAGCAGCTAATGCAGGCCAAGTTCCCCGAATCACCCGAGATGATCAACATTACAGGAGCCCTCTCTCTTTCCTTCAATATCATAAAAGTCTCTTATATGAGGCATGAGGACATGACATGGATATGAGATAGAATTTCCTGCTGTACTCTCTTGACAATGGATTTATTTAGATGATCTAATCGGTAATAAGCAGATAGATGACTTGCGAGACTTGGCATTTGTACTTCCGTTCTATCTAGAAACTGTACGAGAGCACCTAGCCTTGTTTGTGTGTATTTTCAAATCATTTCAAATGTTATTTGTCACATGTGCCCAATACAACAGGTACCTTACTGTGAAATGCTGACTTACAAGCCCTTAAAACCAACAATGCAGTTCAAGAAATAGAGTTAAGGAAATATTTTCTAAATAAACGAAATAAAAAAATAAAAAGTAACACAATAAAATGACATAACAATAACAAGGCTATATACAGGGGGTACCAGTCCCATGTCAATGTGTGGGGGTGTCAATGTAAATAGTCCAGGTGGCCATTTGATGAATTGTTCAGCAGTCTTATAGCTCTGGGGTAGAAGCTGTTAAGGAGCCTTTTGGCGTGTCTATGTGTAGATCTCTGATGGGCTAAAAAACAATAGCCTCAGTGCTTCCCATGATTCAAGGTAATGGTTTTGACATTATGATTTGTGAGGTGAAATTCACAGTGTCGTAACCCATTTATTCTGATATAACTAGTTTTAATAGGCAAGTTGAATTGGCCGGGAACTACTAGAATTATTGTTTAACATCGTTTTTATTTAAACTGTGAAACAAAACCACACAAAGTGGAGCCATTGGCAATTTCTGAGGAGAACAGAGTAGTCTCATAAAAACTTGCCTCTCCAATCCTCCTCTCCTCTCCTCTCCTCTCCTCTCCTCTCCTCTCCTCTCCTCTCCTCTCCTCTCCTCTCCTCTCCTCTCTCCTCTCCCTCTCCTCTCCTCTCCTCTCCTCTCCTCTCCTCTCCTCTCCTCTCCTCCTTACTTCTCCTACTCACCAATCCTCCTCTCTCCTCCTCTCCTCTCCTCTCCTCTCCTCTCCTCTCCTCTCCTCTCCTCTCCTCTCCTCTCTCCTCTCCTCTCCTCTCTCCTCTCCTCTCCCTCCTTACTTCTCCTACTCACCAATCCTCTCCCTCTCCTCTCTCTCCTCTCCTCTCCTCTCCTCTCCTCTCCTCTCCTCTCCTCTCCTCTCCTCTCCTCTCCTCTCCTCTCCTCTCCTCTCCTCTCCTCTCCTCTCCTCTCCTCTCCTCTCCTCTCCTCTCCTCTCCTCTCCTCTCCTCTCCTCTCCAGGCCTCAGAAGCACTAGCTGGTGTGTAGCCCATTAATTCCTAATGACTCTGAAGGGTGCAGGCAGTCCAGAGGTGGGTAGCCAGGACTTGGGTTGGACAGCTCTGCACCTCCCTCCCTCTCTCTCCAGCCATACTCTAGGTGTGGGAAGTCAAAACCTTTAAGGCCAAAAGTCTGCCAGGGTCTATACTGAAAATGAAAATAGTTTAGAAAATATAATATAATAATATTACAAGTAGGGAATATATGAAATTATATAACAATTTGTACTTAGCTCTTATTTAGACAATACTAATAATAAGAGAAATAGTGTCTCCCGTTAATCAACAGGACATGTCAAAATATACACAGGTGATATTTAGGTGTCAGTGAATTCGGAGACACAGACCCCAAAAAAAAAAAAAACACCATTACACAAACGAGGACATTGAAAAATCTGCGTTTAACCCCTTAGAATCCACAGTGTCAAAGGAGTATTGCCAGAATGGATCTCTTTGTTGAAGTCTACTTGTGATGTAACGTCCTCTTGGATAAATGTGGGCGTGTTCTATGGCTGCAAAGCGCAGGGGAGAAGGTGAGCCATGAATGGCTTCCATGCAGTGGCGCGCAATAGAATTCACAGTCCATGTTTTATTACAAATAGCTGAGATGCAGAATTTCAATGCACGTTTAGTTTTGGCCAATATATTCAGCCCAGTAGATCCATTTCAGCGCGCGTATGACATTTGTGCTGCTACAATTAATGACGCTTTGGATTTTGTTTTCTTGACTTATACTCAGGTGGTAAAGGGGGGGGGGGTGTTTTGTCCTGGTTTCTATTAGTTTCAGTAGAGTAGGTTTTGAGGTTCAGCATCTCCATAGCACGGGTACGTACGGGTCTGCTCAATGACATTCTTATCATACCCACGTTGCAGGAACCCGGTGTGCATATCATTAGCTTTGCACTCCAACGCCGTGTCTGTGCTACAGAGTCGTAGGAATTGACCCACCAGTGTGTTCTGTTTAAGGGGTACCGGGTGTTTACGGTCTGCCCATAAAAGTACCTTCCTACTCTGCAGCTCACAGATAATAATAGACCTTAACTTCTTTATTATTGTGGATTTTAAGAAGTCTGTTTTCCCCCCGACTTCTCTGTGCTGTAATTATTTTATTTATTTGACCTTTATTTAACTAGGCAAGTCAGTTAAGAACAAATTCTTATTTTCAATGACAGCCTAGGAACAGTGGATTAACTGCCTTTTTCAGGGGCAGAATGACAGATTTGTACCTTGTCACCTCGGGGATTTGAACTTGCAACCTTTCGGTTACTAGTCCAACTCTCTAACCACAAGGGTACCCTGCCGCCCCAAATTTGAGTTTGGGGTCAGATAATATAATATAAGGAATAAACCCTGTGAGGTCAGTGCAGTTCCAGTAGGTATCTTTTCCAAAGGGTGACATTCTGGAAATATGGGTTTTTGTGGACGTCAACAAATGAAGGGTCTCCTCCCAGTGTCCCCATCAATAAATGTGCATAGCTAGGAGTGAATGAAGCTCCTATTGCTGTCCCTAAAAAATCTGTTGGTAGAAACTGCCCGTACATTGGAAGTCATTTGATGTGAGGGCTTTTTCAGTGAGAGACAGAGTAAAGCTAAGTGAGAGACAGAGTAAAGCTAAGTGAGAGACAGAGTAAAGCTAAGTGAGAGACAGAGTAAAGCTAAGTGAGAGACAGAGTAAAGCTAAGTGAGAGACAGAGTAAAGCTAAGTGAGAGACAGAGTAAAGCTAAGTGAGAGACAGAGTAAAGCTAAGTGAGAGACAGAGTAAAGCTAAGTGAGAGACAGAGTAAAGCTAAGTGAGAGACAGAGTAAAGCTAAGTGAGAGACAGAGTAAAGCTAAGTGAGAGACAGAGTAAAGCTAAGTGAGAGACAGAGTAAAGCTAAGTGAGAGACAGAGTAAAGCTAAGTGAGAGACAGAGTAAAGCTAAGTGAGAGACAGAGTAAAGCTAAGTGAGAGACAGAGTAAAGCTAAGTGAGAGACAGAGTAAAGCTAAGTGAGAGACAGAGAATAAAGCTAAGTGAGAGACAGAGTAAAGTTATTTGAAGGTAAGATAACCTCCGGTCTAGTGTCGAAGTGTGTGTGTGTCTATATGTGTCCTAATGTGTGTGCTGTGAGAGAGTGTGTATTTATTTTCCCTTTACCCGGCCCCTTCTCTTTGGCAGCTCACCTCGGCCCCCCTCGTCCCCCGGCCCACCGACACCCCCCTCGGCCCCCTCAGTTCCTTACAGTGATGACGTAAATGATTCACACAGACTGACCCCCACGGACCAACCTCTAAAACACTATCCAGCTAGAATAAGAAACACATCCACGTGTAAAGAACCTATCGCCTACCACTTACTCCGGATTCGAACTTAAAGGAACTCTGCCTTTCAAATACCCCAGACTGCCTTCCTCACGCGTCTTAGCTGATCGTGCCACCGCAAAAGCTAGCGAATGAAGCGACGCAAGCAGGACACTTCAGACAGAGGAGCCACACACCCCCATGTTCTACACATGAACTCGCACACGCACGCGTACACACGCACGCACACGCGCACACGCGCACACACACACACACACACACACACACACACACACTCAATGTAAAACATTAGCCCAGCAAGAATATGAACAGGGGTTCTCCCAGATGTGTGTACAGTGATTCCCACATACAGTTGAAGTCGGATAGTTTACATACAGCTCAGCCAAATACATATCAACTCAGTTTTTCACAATTCCTGACATTTAATCCTAGTACAAATTCCCTGTCTTTAAGTCAGTTATGTTCCCCCCTTTATTTTAAGAATGTGAAATGTCAGAATAATAGTTTGAGAATTATTTATTTCGGCTTTGTTTTCTTTCATCACATTCCCAGTGGGTCAGAGGTTTACATACACTCAATTAGTATTTGGTAGCATTGCATTGCATTGCATTTCATTTGCACTTTCCGGGTAGCCTTCCACAAGCTTTCCAGAATAAGTTGGGGGAATTTTGGCCCATTCCTCCTGGCAATGCTGGTGTAACTGAGTCAGGTTTGTAGGCCTCCTTGCTCTCTTTCAGTTCTGCCCACAAATTTTCTCCTGCAGCTATTTTGTGACGTGCACCAGTCCCTCCTGCAGCAAATCACCCCCACAACATGATGCTGCCACCTTCATGCTTCTCGGTTGGGATGGTGTTCTTCGGCTTGCAAGCCTCTCCCTTTTTCTTCCAAACATAACGATGGACATTTTGGCCAAATAATTATATTTTTGTTTCATCAGACCAGAGGACATTTCTCCAAAAAGTACGATCTTTGTCCGCATGTGCAGTTGCAAACCGTAGTCTGGCTTTTTTATGGCGGTTTTG
Source organism: Oncorhynchus tshawytscha (assembly GCF_018296145.1). Lineage (NCBI taxonomy): Eukaryota > Metazoa > Chordata > Actinopteri > Salmoniformes > Salmonidae > Oncorhynchus > Oncorhynchus tshawytscha. The sequence goes on along the minus strand of NC_056447.1, from coordinate 51,845,217 downwards.
GAGCAGTGGCTTCTTCATTGCTGAGCGGCCATTCAGGTTATGTAGATATAGGACTCGTTTTACTGTGGCTATAGATACTTTTGTACCTGTTTCCTCCAGCATCTTCACAAGGTCCTTTGCTGTTGTTCTGGGATTGATTTGCAGTTTGCGCACCAAAGTACGTTCATCTCTAGGAGACAGAATACGTCTCCTTCCTGAGCGGTATGATGGCTGCGTGGTCCCATGGTGTTAATACATGCATACTATTGTTTGTACAGATGAACTTCAGGCGTTTGGAAATTGCTCCCAAGGATGAACCAGACTTGTGGAGGTCTTCAATTTTTTTTCTGAGGTCTTGGATGATTTGTTTTCATTTTCCCATGATGTCAAGCAAAGTGGCACTGAGTTTGAAGGTAGGCCTTGAAATACATCCACAGGTACGCCTCCAATTGACTCAAATGATGTCAATTAGCCTATTGGAAGCTTTTAAAACCATGACATCGTTTTCTGGAATTTTCCCAAGCAGTTTAAAGGCACAGTCAAATTAGTGTATGTAAACTTCTGACCCACTGGAATTGTGATACAGTGAATTATAAGTTAAATAATCTGTCTGTAAACAATTGTTGGAAAAATGACTTGTGTCATGCACAAAGTAGACGTCCTAACCGACTTGCCAAAACTATAGTTGGAGAAATTTGTGAAGTGGTTGAAAAACAAGTTTTAATGACTCCAACCTAAGTGTATGTAAACTTCCGACTTCAACTGTATATGTGTGTGTGTTGACTGTCTTAATGCTCGGCCTTGAGCAGGTTTGAACAGAGGAAGAAGTAGCTAAGCCTGGACCATCCATGGTCACTTGGACAAGGGCCAAGATGGGTCAGAATTGGTTTGATTTGGATTTTGTGCTACTCGCTCTTTGAGATGTGGTATTACTCAGGTCCCCCCTGCATTGTGTTGTTATCATGTTTTATGTTGGCTATCACTGTTCTGTTGTTGTAATCTTTGCAAATTTGAAAAAAATTCTGATAAATAGCAACAACAACAAAAAGGGTAGGAAAATCATGGCCTGACCAGAGGTGTGGTGGCAGAGGTACCCTATCTCCTCATATGGTGCTAATTATGTGAAATAGTGCCACCTGCAGGTTAAAGACGACGTTGCACCTGATTTACTGTAACAATTTTTTAAATGTATTTATTTTTATTTATTTAACTAGGCAAGTCAGTTTAAAAAAAAATCTTATTTGCAATGACAGTCTACCCTGGCCAAACCCAGACAACACTAGGTCAATGGTCTGTAGCCCTATGGGACTCCCAATCACTGCCAGTTGTGACAGAGCCTGGAACTAAACCAGGGTCTGTAGTGATGATTCTAGCACTGAGATCCAGTGCCTTAGACTGCTGTGCCACTCGGGAGCTGAAATTACAGGAAACTAACACACACACACACACACACACACACACACACACACACACACACACACACACACACACACACACACACACACACACACACACACACAATGGGTCTCATTAGCCTACTTCCAGAAGTGTAAGGACAGAGCCCTTGCTATGTTGTTGTCTTAGGTCTCTCTTCATGTAGTGTTGTGTTGTCTCTCTTGTTGTGATGTGTGTTTTGTCCTATATTTAATATTGTATTTATTTTTTTATTTTCAATCCCAGGCCCCCGTCCGCTCAGGAGGCCTTTTGCCTTTCGGTAGACCGTCATTGTAAATAATAATTTATTCTTTATTCTTAAACTGACTTGCCTACTTAAATTAAGGTTTGAATACAAATAAACTTATGAGGCATTCAGGTGCAAGGGGTTTGGATGTGACAAATGAATGAACCAAATGAATGAACCGAATGAATGGACCGAATGAATGGACCGAATGAATGGACCGAATGAATGGACCGAATGAATGGACCGAATGAATGGACCGAATGAATGGACCGAATGAATGGACCGAATGAATGGACCGAATGAATGGACCGAATGAAGGGACCAAATGAAGGAACCGAATGAATGGACCGAATGAATGGACCGAATGAATGGACCGAATGAAGGAACCGAATGAATGGACCGAATGAATGGACCGAATGAATGGACCGAATGAATGGACCGAATGAATGGACCGAATGAATGGACCGAATGAATGGAACCGAATGAATGGACCGAATGAATGGACCGAATGAATGGACCGAATGAATGGACCGAATGAATGGACCGAATGAATGGACCGAATGAATGGACCGAATGAATGGACCGAATGAATGGACCGAATGAATGGACCGAATGAATGGACCGAATGAATGGACCGAATGAATGGACCGAATGAATGGACCGAATGAATGGACCGAATGAATGGACCGAATGAATGGACCGAATGAATGGACCGAATGAATGGACCGAATGAATGGACCGAATGAATGGACCGAATGAATGGACCGAATGAATGGACCGAATGAATGGACCGAATGAATGGACCGAATGAAGGGACCGAATGAAGGAACCAAATGAAGGAACCAAATGAATGAACCATGGACAGCACTTACCTCCTTTACTGTGTATCAGTAACATGTTGACTGAAGTATTGGATAGTTGGATAGAATCGGGCGGGAGGGTAGCCTAGTGGTTAGAGCGTTGGACTAGTTCAAATCCCCGAGCTGACAAGGTACAAATCTGTTGTTCTGCCCCTGAACAGGCAATAGACCCACTGTTCCTAGTCTGTCATTGAAAATAAGTTAAATAAAAGTAAAATAATAACTAAAAAATCCACATATACCAGACTGTAACAGAGGCCTGTGCTTTGATATAGAATGCACTTCAATCAATGAGTCATTCTGAAGCTCCAATTATATAATGTACTCTGATCCATAAAACACAGTTTTTCCCAACTGGATAAAAAACAGTCAACAAGCTTTCAGTCGTATAAAAGCCTCTGATGTATAACATACATCTCAGTGGATGATCAGATCTTCTTGGTAGTGAAATGTTAGTCTCTTTATTACAAGCCTTGAACACGTTTCCAATAGAAGCAGGCTGGCAGGCAGAAAAGCAGGCAGGGTCCTCAGTGATTGTGGGTTTTAGTCTGGTCAATTAGATCATTATAATAATGGTGTGTGTGTTTCCTTGTCTTTGTCTATTAATAAAGCATCCTAGTATCAGTGAGCTTCTCCAGTCAGACACACAAACAGCCCTTCAGTGTTGAGAGTCAGCCCCAGACCAACCTTTCATCTCCTGGCCTATGTCACGACTCCGACCACAGTTGGTGCAGAGGGAGCCTCCTCCTCCGGTACCCCTCGGCAAAGCCCCTCCCAACTCCATCGGAACAGGAGTGGAGGTGCTGGGTGGTGGAACACACAGGACCCTCTCCGAACGCCCGCGGGCCGCCAGCAGATTGTCCAGTCGGATGGACATGTCAATTAGCTCATCCAAGGAAAGAGCGGTGTCCCGACACGCTAGCTCCCTGCGGACGTCTCCCGGAGACTACACCTGTAGTGGTCGATAAGGGCCCTGTCGTTCCACCCGGATCCTGCTGCCAAGGTACGGAACTCCAACGCGTAATCCTGGGCGCTCCTTTTTCTCCTGCCGGAGATGGAATAGTCGTTCTCCCGCCGCTCGGCCATCTGGAGGATGGTCAAACACGGCGCGGAAACGGCGAGAAAACTCGGGGTAGTGCTCCTTCGCTGAGTCTGGGCCATTCCAAACTGCATTTGCCCACTCCAGAGCACGACCCGTGAGGCAGGAAATGAGGACATTCACCCTCTCCGCTCCCGAGGGAGTAGGTCTGACGGTGGCCAGGTACAGTTCTAGCTGGAGTAAGAACCCCTGGCACCCTGCTGCCGTTCCATCATAGACCCTTGGGAGCGTAAGACGGAGGGTGCTGGAGTCGGGAGATGGGGAGTCCTGAGGAGGAGGGGCCGAAGGTGGAGAGAGGGAGAGGAGACCGCTTCTCTCCCATCGGTCCATTCTCTCCATCACCAGATCCATCGCCGTTCCAATCCGATGGAGTACGGTGGTGTGGTGTAGAACCCTCTCTTCCATCGATGGGAGGGGAGTGGCTGTTGCTCCTGCTGACTCCATTCCAGTGGTGCGGGATTCTGTAACGGTCTGAGTGTAGTGGGTGAGGAGTCAGGCGCAGGAAGCAGAGAGTTCAGGGGAGTGCTATTTTAATGCACTGACACAAACGCTGAACATAAGCCAACCCTCACAAAACACAGGGCGTACTGAACAAACAAATGCCCCAAACAGGGGGACTTAAACTGTCCAGGGAAAACCCACAAAATGGGAAAACACAAAACCCAAATAGACGTGCACATACGTACCCCAAAACAGACGATCACAATAATTAATCCCGCACAAGGAACCCTGCGGGCCGGCTGACTAATAAAGCCTACTACCTAACTCAAAACAGGTGCACACAATCAACACATAAGGAGGGGGAGGAAATAATCAGTAGCAGCTAGTAGGCCGGCGATGACGACCGCCGAGCGCCACCCGAACGGGAAGGGGAGTGTCCTTCGGTCGGAGTCGTGACAGCCTAGCTGTGAGAGCTGTGAGAGTCAGCCCCAGATTAACCTTTCATCTCCTGGCCTAGCTGTGAGAGCTGTGAGAGTCAGCCCCAGATTAACCTTTCATCTCCTGGCCTAGCTGTGAGAGCTGTGAGAGTCAGCCCCAGACCAACCTTTCATCTCCTGGCCTAGCTGTGAGAGCTGTGAGAGTCAGCCCCAGACCAACCTTTCATCTCCTGGCCTAGCTGTGAGAGCTGTGAGAGTCAGCCCCAGACCAACCTTTCATCTCCTGGCCTAGCTGTAAGAGTCAGCCCCAGATTAACCTTTCATCTCCTGGCCTAGCTGTAAGAGTCAGCCCCAGATTAACCTTTCATCTCCTGGCCTAGCTGTAAGAGTCAGCCCCAGATTAACCTTTCATCTCCTGGCCTAGCTGTAAGAGTCAGCCCCAGACCAACCTTTCATCTCCTGGCCTAGCTGTAAGAGTCAGCCCCAGACCAACCTTTCATCTCCTGGCCTAGCTGTAAGAGTCAGCCCCAGACCAACCTTTCATCTCCTGGCCTAGCTGTAAGAGTCAGCCCCAGACCAACCTTTCATCTCCTGGCCTAGCTGTGAGAGCTGTGAGAGTCAGCCCCAGATTAACCTTTCATCTCCTGGCCTAGCTGTGAGAGCTGTGAGAGTCAGCCCCAGATTAACCTTTCATCTCCTGGCCTAGCTGTAAGAGTCAGCCCCAGATTAACCTTTCATCTCCTGGCCTAGCTGTAAGAGTCAGCCCCAGACCAACCTTTCATCTCCTGGCCTAGCTGTAAGAGTCAGCCCCAGACCAACCTTTCATCTCCTGGCCTAGCTGTAAGAGTCAGCCCCAGACCAACCTTTCATCTCCTGGCCTAGCTGTAAGAGTCAGCCCCAGACCAACCTTTCATCTCCTGGCCTAGCTGTGAGAGTCAGCCCCAGATTAACCTTTCATCTCCTGGCCTAGCTGTAAGAGTCAGCCCCAGATTAACCTTTCATCTCCTGGCCTAGCTGTGAGAGTCAGCCCCAGATTAACCTTTCATCTCCTGGCCTAGCTGTAAGAGTCAGCCCCAGATTAACCTTTCATCTCCTGGCCTAGCTGTAAGAGTCAGCCCCAGATTAACCTTTCATCTCCTGGCCTAGCTGTAAGAGTCAGCCCCAGATTAACCTTTCATCTCCTGTCCTAGCTGTAAGAGTCAGCCCCAGATTAACCTTTCATCTCCTGTCCTAGCTGTAAGAGTCAGCCCCAGATTAACCTTTCATCTCCTGGCCTAGCTGTAAGAGTCAGCCCCAGATTAACCTTTCATCTCCTGTCCTAGCTGTAAGAGTCAGCCCCAGATTAACCTTTCATCTCCTGGCCTAGCTGTAAGAGTCAGCCCCAGATTAACCTTTCATCTCCTGGCCTAGCTGTAAGAGTCAGCCCCAGATTAACCTTTCATCTCCTGGCCTAGCTGTAAGAGTCAGCCCCAGATTAACCTTTCATCTCCTGGCCTAGCTGTAAGAGTCAGCCCCAGATTAACCTTTAATCTCCTGGCCTAGCTGTAAGAGTCAGCCCCAGATTAACCTTTCATCTCCTGGCCTAGCTGTAAGAGTCAGCCCCAGATTAACCTTTCATCTCCTGGCCTAGCTGTAAGAGTCAGCCCCAGATTAACCTTTCATCTCCTGGCCTAGCTGTAAGAGTCAGCCCCAGATTAACCTTTCATCTCCTGGCCTAGCTGTAAGAGTCAGCCCCAGATTAACCTTTCATCTCCTGGCCTAGCTGTAAGAGTCAGCCCCAGATTAACCTTTCATCTCCTGGCCTAGCTGTAAGAGTCAGCCCCAGATTAACCTTTCATCTCCTGGCCTAGCTGTAAGAGTCAGCCCCAGATTAACCTTTCATCTCCTGGCCTAGCTGTAAGAGTCAGCCCCAGATTAACCTTTCATCTCCTGGCCTAGCTGTAAGAGTCAGCCCCAGATTAACCTTTCATCTCCTGTCCTAGCTGTAAGAGTCAGCCCCAGATTAACCTTTCATCTCCTGTCCTAGCTGTAAGAGTCAGCCCCAGATTAACCTTTCATCTCCTGGCCTAGCTGTAAGAGTCAGCCCCAGATTAACCTTTCATCTCCTGGCCTAGCTGTAAGAGTCAGCCCCAGATTAACCTTTCATCTCCTGTCCTAGCTGTAAGAGTCAGCCCCAGATTAACCTTTAATCTCCTGGCCTAGCTGTAAGAGTCAGCCCCAGATTAACCTTTCATCTCCTGGCCTAGCTGTAAGAGTCAGCCCCAGATTAACCTTTCATCTCCTGGCCTAGCTGTAAGAGTCAGCCCCAGATTAACCTTTCATCTCCTGGCCTAGCTGTAAGAGTCAGCCCCAGATTAACCTTTCATCTCCTGGCCTAGCTGTAAGAGTCAGCCCCAGATTAACCTTTCATCTCCTGGCCTAGCTGTGAGAGTCAGCCCCAGATTAACCTTTCATCTCCTGGCCTAGCTGTAAGAGTCAGCCCCAGATTAACCTTTCATCTCCTGGCCTAGCTGTAAGAGTCAGCCCCAGATTAACCTTTCATCTCCTGGCCTAGCTGTAAGAGTCAGCCCCAGATGAACCTTTCATCTCCTGGCCTAGCTGTAAGAGTCAGCCCCAGATGAACCTTTCATCTCCTGGCCTAGCTGTAAGAGTCAGCCCCAGATGAACCTTTCATCTCCTGGCCTAGCTGTAAGAGTCAGCCCCAGATGAACCTTTCATCTCCTGGCCTAGCTGTAAGAGTCAGCCCCAGATGAACCTTTCATCTCCTGGCCTAGCTGTAAGAGTCAGCCCCAGATGAACCTTTCATCTCCTGGCCTAGCTGTAAGAGTCAGCCCCAGATTAACCTTTCATCTCCTGGCCTAGCTGTGAGAGTCAGCCCCAGATTAACCTTTCATCTCCTGGCCTAGCTGTAAGAGTCAGCCCCAGATTAACCTTTCATCTCCTGGCCTAGCTGTAAGAGTCAGCCCCAGATTAACCTTTCATCTCCTGGCCTAGCTGTAAGAGTCATGCAGCACAAGACCAAGCTGAAACGAAGGGTAGCATAAAACATGACCAGAGCAGATAGTTTAATAGCAAAAGGTCAATTGTTATAGGCTACAGTGGAATCAAACTTCATCTTCGTTGTGTGTTCTCCCACTGCAATGGACAGCACCTCACAAATCATTGTCTTGTTTTCGTTCCAAAACGTTACGTCATCCTGTGTGCGATGTGTATCGGCAGAGCAGTTGCACTATGCCTACACCTGTCTAGTATCTACTGAAAAGCTGAAGGGTAGGTAAGACTACTATATGGATACGCTTCCTCTGGAAAAATATAACCACACACAGTATCATATTTTGAGAGTTTATTAAACCCACACTTGAATGACTTCTTCAAAATCTCCATGGTGACAGACAGACAGACAGACAGACAGACAGACAGACAGACAGACAGACACTCTGACAGACTGACAGACAGACAGACACTCTGACAGACAGACAGACACTCTGACAGACAGACAGACAGACAGACAGACACTCTGACAGACACTCTGACAGACAGACAGACAGACACTCTGACAGACAGACAGACAGACACTCTGACAGACAGACAGACACTCTGACAGACAGACAGACAGACACTCTGACAGACAGACAGACAGACAGACAGACAGACACTCTGACAGACAGACAGACAGACAGAGACAGACACTCTGACAGACAGACAGACACTCTGACAGACTGACAGACAGACAGACACTCTGACAGACAGACAGACACTCTGACAGACAGACAGACAGACACTCTGACAGACAGACAGACAGACACTCTGACAGACAGACAGACAGACACTCTGACAGACAGACAGACACTCTGACAGACAG
>NC_056447.1:51814358-51831858 GCF_018296145.1 Oncorhynchus tshawytscha | reverse complement strand
TTCTGTCTTTTTAAAATATTTTTTATATAGCAATAGGAGTTCTGATTTACAAGGAATGGACTGTTTTAAGTCCTGAGAGATGGAAGCTTAGAAATACATAGGCTGAGTAGGCTCCCTATTCCCTATAGGTCGTGGTCAAATATAGTGCACTACATAGGGAATAGGGTTCTATAGGGCTCTGGTCTTAAGTAGTGCACTATATAGGGAGGAGGGTTCTATAGGGCCATGGTCTAAAGTAGTACACTATATAGGGAATAGGGTTCTATAGGGCCCTGGTCTAAAGTAGTGCACTATATAGGGAGGAGGGTTCTATAGGGCCATGGTCTAAAGTAGTGCACTATATAGGGAATAGGGTTCTATAGGGCCATGGTCTAAAGTAGTACACTATATAGGGAATAGGGTTCTATAGGGCCCTGGTCTAAAGTAGTGCACTATATAGGGAGGAGGGTTCTATAGGGCCATGGTCTAAAGTAGTGCACTATATAGGGAATAGGGTTCTATAGGGCCATGGTCTAAAGTAGTGCACTATATAGGGAGGAGGGTTATATAGGGCCATGGTCTAAAGTAGTGCACTATATAGGGAATAGGGTTCTATAGGGCCATGGTCTAAAGTAGTGCACTATATAGGGAATAGGGTTCTATAGGGCCCTGGTCTAAAGTAGTGCACTATATAGGGAGGAGGGTTCTATAGGGCCATGGTCTAAAGTAGTGCACTATAGGAATAGGGTTCTATAGGGCCATGGTCTAAAGTAGTGCACTATATAGGGAATAGGGTTCTATAGGGTCCTGGTCTAAAGTAGTGCACTATATAGGGAGGAGGGTTCTATAGGGCCATGGTCTAAAGTAGTGCAATATAGGGAATAGAGTACCGTTGGGGATGGGGATCCATGTATGTCAGTCTCGGTGCAAAACATGACACTCAATCTGGCTCATGGCGTTTTTATGAGGCCGGAGCTGCGTAAAGGATTTAAGGAGATTTATTGTCTTATTATGATCTAGTCATTATTTTTGGAAAGATACAGTACGTAGGAACAAGTCAAAAGGTCAGTGATGGGTTACACACACCTCATTTGTTTTGTTGAGGGGGCGAGTGTGTGTGTGTGTGTGTGTGTGTGTGTGTGTGTGTGTGTGTGTGTGTGGAATTGTATTGTTTTATTATGGTTCAGTATGTACGATGTAATATCACTCATTAGTAGACTAATATCACTCATTAATAGATGTAATGTCACTCATTAGTAGATGTAATATCACTCATTAGTAGATGTAATATCACTCATTAGTAGACTAATATCACTCATTAGTAGACTAATATCACTCATTAGTAGACTAATATCACTCATTAGTAGACTAATATCACTCATTAGTAGACTAATATCACTCATTAGTAGATGTAATATCACTCATTAGTAGATGTAATATCACTCATTAGTAGATGTAATATCACTCATTAGTAGACTAATATCACTCATTAGTAGACTAATATCACTCATTAATAGATGTAATACCACTCATTAGTAGACTAATATCACTCATTAGTAGACTAATATCACTCATTAGTAGACTAATATCACTCATTAGTAGACTAATATCACTGATGCTTAGGAGCCAATTCAACAACATTCAGTGGTGGGGTTCTACTTTCAGTGGAACTGATGGCTCTTAAAGAAACTGAGAGGACCAGTATGTTGCTGTGATGGGTTCAACCATTACAGACCAGTATGTTGCTGTGATGGGTTCAACCATTACAGACCAGCATGTTACTGCGATGGGTTCAACCATTACAGACCAGTATGTTGCTGCGATGGGTTCAACCATTACAGACCAGCATGTTACTGCGATGGGTTCAACCATTATAGACCAGCATGTTGCTGTGATGGGTTCAACCATTACAGACCAGCATGTTGCTGTGATGGGTTCAACCATTACAGACCAGCATGTTACTGCGATGGGTTCAACCATTATAGACCAGCATGTTGCTGTGATGGGTTCAACCATTACAGACCAGCATGTTACTGCAGTGGGTTCAACCATTACAGACCAGTATGTTGCTGTGATGGGTTCAACCATTACAGACCAGTATGTTGCTGCGATGGGTTCAACCATTACAGACCAGCATGTTACTGTCATGGGTTCAACCATTACAGACCAGTATGTTACTGCGATGGGTTCAACCATTATAGACCAGCATGTTACTGTCATGGGTTCAACCATTACAGACCAGTATGTTGCTGCGATGGGTTCAACCATTACAGACCAGCATGTTACTGTCATGGGTTCAATCATTACAGACCAGCATGTTGCTGCGATGGGTTCAACCATTATAGACCAGCATGTTACTGTCATGGGTTCAACCATTACAGACCAGCATGTTACTGTCATGGGTTCAACCATTACAGACCAGCATGTTGCTGCGATGGGTTCAACCATTACAGACCAGCATGTTACTGTCATGGGTTCAACCATTACAGACCAGTATGTTACTGTGATGGGTTCAACCATTACAGACCAGTATGTTGCTGTCATGGGTTCAACCATTACAGACCAGCATGTTACTGTCATGGGTTCAACCATTACAGACCAGCATGTTACTGCGATGGGTTCAACCATTACAGACCAGCATGTTACTGTCATGGGTTCAACCATTACAGACCAGTATGTTGCTGTGATGGGTTCAACCATTACAGACCAGCATGTTACTGCGATGGGTTCAACCATTATAGACCAGCATGTTACTGTCATGGGTTCAACCATTACAGACCAGTATGTTGCTGTGATGGGTTCAACCATTACAGACCAGCATGTTACTGCGATGGGTTCAACCATTATAGACCAGCATGTTACTGTCATGGGTTCAACCATTATAGACCAGCATGTTACTGTCATGGGTTCAACCATTACAGACCAGCATGTTACTGTCATGGGTTCAACCATTACAGACCAGTATGTTGCTGTCATGGGTTCAACCATTACAGACCAGTATGTTGCTGTGATGGGTTCAACCATTACAGACCAGCATGTTACTGTCATGGGTTCAACCATTACAGACCAGCATGTTACTGTCATGGGTTCAACCATTACAGACCAGCATGTTACTGTCATGGGTTCAACCATTACAGACCAGTATGTTGCTGTGATGGATTCAACCATTACAGACCAGTATGTTGCTGTGATGGGTTCAACCATTACAGACCAGCATGTTACTGTCATGGGTTCAACCATTATAGACCAGCATGTTACTGTCATGGGTTCAACCATTACAGACCAGCATGTTACTGTCATGGGTTCAACCATTATAGACCAGCATGTTGCTGTCATGGGTTCAACCATTACAGACCAGCATGTTACTGTCATGGGTTCAACCATTACAGACCAGTATGTTGCTGTGATGGGTTCAACCATTACAGACCTCCATGCCCATGTAAAGGCCATTTTACTTTTCAACATAATCAATAGGATATTTAGTTAATGAAGCCAAGTGAACATCTGGATCCCAGGTTCTTCCAAGGTCTATAAGGGTTGCGTGTGAGCATGTGCACGTACAAGTGTGTGTGTGTGTGTGTGTGTGTCCAGGTCTAATGAGGAACTGTTATTTCCTCCAGGACACCTCCTTCCTACTCTCTGGCATCCTGGGACATGAAGTCTCCAGGCTGTCCTTAGCCATCTGTCCCAATGTCACTTTAACTAAAAACACTGACAGCACTGAAAGCAAGAGGACATTTTAACTACAAAATTTAGAGTTTAAAAAAGAAGAAGTATTTATCGAATATTTTTCACAGTTTTTTTTCATCAGAAATAATTGCTGATGGGTCCCTTCATGTATGTGTAAAATATGACTTTTAGATGGTTGTGTTTTATATTTGTGGTTTAACTGGAATATTTGTAGTTGTGTATTTGACTGTGATATGTGGTTGCCTCCTTTAGCTTTTGATAAATGCCAGTGGTTTAAATTAAATACACTTTAAAGTACCACTTGTGTTTTTTTTTGTGTGTATCTGTGCTTTACTATTGTCACGAATGCACCGTGAGTCAGGAAGCAAGCTCAGGGAGTGTTTTAATAAATAAACAAAACATAAAACACGAAACACACAACGCACCGGCATGAAAACAGAGTCAATAACACCTGAGGAAAGAACCAATGGGGAGTGACAGATAGAGGGAAGATAACCAAGGAGGTGATGGAGTCCAGGTGAGTGTCATTAGGCGCAGGTGCGCGAGACGATGGTGACAGGTGTGCGGGATAATCATCAGCCTGATGACCTAGAGGCCGGAGAGGGAGTATACGTGACAACTATTTATATTGTTGACTACTTTAGCTTTTACTTCACTACATTCCTAAAGAAAATAGTGTACTTTTTACTCCATACATTTTCCATGACACCCAAAAGTACTTGTTACCTTTTCAATCCTTAGCAGGACAGGGAAATGTTCCAATTCACACACTTAAAGACAACATCCCTGGTCATCCCCTGCCTCTAATCTGGTGTACTCAATAAACACAAATGATTCATTTGTAATTCATTTTGTCTGAGTATTGGTGTGCCCCTGGCTATCCGTAACAAATGTAATAAAAATGGTGCTGTCTGGTTTTATAAGGGATTTTAAGTGATTTATACTTTTACTTTTGATATTTAAGTATATTTTAGCAATTACATTTACTTTTGATACTATTTTAGATTTTTAACTCAAGTAGTATTTTTACTTGGGTGACTTTCACTTTTACTTTAGTCATTTTCTATTAAAGGTATCTTTACTTTTACTCAAGTATGAGAATTGGGTACTTTTTCCCCCACTGATGAATGCACGCATCATCGCTCTGGATGAAAAGCATCTATTAAATGTCAAATGAAAACATTTAGATCTCACATTACTGCATTGAATTATACCAAAAAAATATAAAACAAATATTGATGTCACAAATGTACTATTTGTACATTTCTTTATAAAAAAATATATCGTTTTTTTTTGTTACATTAGACTGGTACTGTGACTACAGTACCACTCAGTAGCCAACCAGACCAGTCTGTGACTACAGTACCACTCAGTAGCCAACCAGACCAGTCTGTGACTATCACTCAGTAGCCATCCAGACCAGTCTGTGACTAACACTCAGTAGCCATCCAGACCAGTCTGTGACTATCACTCAGTAGCCATCCAGACCAGTCTGTGACTAACACTCAGTAGCCATCCAGACCAGTCTGTGACTATCACTCAGTAGCCATCCAGACCAGTCTGTGACTAACACTCAGTAGCCATCCAGACCAGTCTGTGACTATCACTCAGTAGCCATCCAGACCAGTCTGTGACTATCACTCAGTAGCCATCCAGACCAGTCTGTGACTAACACTCAGTAGCCATCCAGACCAGTCTGTGACTACAGTAGCCATCCAGACCAGTCTGTGACTAACACTCAGTAGCCATCCAGACCAGTCTGTGACTAACACTCAGTAGCCATCCAGACCAGTCTGTGACTATCACTCAGTAGCCAACCAGACCAGTCTGTGACTAACACTCAGTAGCCATCCAGACCAGTCTGTGACTAACACTCAGTAGCCATCCAGACCAGTCTGTGACTACAGTACCACTCAGTAGCCAACAAGACCAGTCTGTGACTAACACTCAGTAGCCATCCAGACCAGTCTGTGACTACAGTCACTCAGTAGCCAACCAGACCAGTCTGTGACTAACACTCAGTAGCCATCCAGACCAGTCTGTGACTAACACTCAGTAGCCATCCAGACCAGTCTGTGACTACAGTACCACTCAGTAGCCAACAAGACCAGTCTGTGACTAACACTCAGTAGCCATCCAGACCAGTCTGTGACTACAGTACCACTCAGTAGCCAACCAGACCAGTCTGTGACTAACACTCAGTAGCCAACCAGACTAGTCTGTGACTTAACACTCAGTAGCCAACCAGACCAGTCTGTGACTACAGTACCACTCAGTAGCCAACCAGACCAGTCTGTGACTACAGTACCATTCAGTAGCCAACCAGACCAGTGTGTGACTACAGTACCACTCAGTAGCCAAACAGACCAGTCTGTGACTTACACTCAGTAGCCAACCAGACCAGTGTGTGACTACAGTACCACTCAGTAGCCAACCAGAGCAGTGTGTGACTACAGTACCATTCAGTAGCCAACCAGAGCAGTGTGTGACTACAGTACCACTCAGTAGCCAAACAGACCAGTCTGTGACTTACACTCAGTAGCCAACCAGACCAGTCTGTGACTGTCACTCAGTAGCCAACCAGACCAGTCTGTGACTACAGTACCAATCAGTACCCATCCAGACCAGTCTGTGACTACCACTCAGTAGCCACCCAGACCAGTCTGTGACTACAGTACCACTCAGTAGCCATCCAGACCAGTCTGTGACTACACTACCACTCAGTAGTCATCCAGACCAGTCTGTGACTAACACTCAGTAGCCAACCAGACCAGTCTGTGACTACAATACCACTCAGTAGCCATCCAGACCAGTCTGTGACTACACTACCACTCAGTAGCCATCCAGACCAGCCTGTGACTAACACTCAGTAGCCATCCAGACCAGTCTGTGACTAACACTCAGTAGCCATCCAGACCAGTCTGTGACTACAGTACCACTCAGTAGCCAACAAGACCAGTCTGTGACTAACACTCAGTAGCCATCCAGACCAGTCTGTGACTACAGTACCACTCAGTAGCCAACCAGACCAGTCTGTGACTAACACTCAGTAGCCATCCAGACCAGTCTGTGACTAACACTCAGTAGCCATCCAGACCAGTCTGTGACTACAGTACCACTCAGTAGCCAACAAGACCAGTCTGTGACTAACACTCAGTAGCCATCCAGACCAGTCTGTGACTACAGTACCACTCAGTAGCCAACCAGACCAGTCTGTGACTAACACTCAGTAGCCAACCAGACTAGTCTGTGACTTACACTCAGTAGCCAACCAGACCAGTGTGTGACTACAGTACCACTCAGTAGCCAACCAGAGCAGTGTGTGACTACAGTACCATTCAGTAGCCAACCAGAGCAGTGTGTGACTACAGTACCACTCAGTAGCCAAACAGACCAGTCTGTGACTTACACTCAGTAGCCAACCAGACCAGTCTGTGACTACAGTACCACTCAGTAGCCAACCAGACCAGTGTGTGACTACAGTACCACTCAGTGGCCAACCAGACCAGTCTGTGACTACAGTACCGCTCAGTAGCCAACCAGACCAGTCTGTGACTATCACTCAGTAGCCAACCAGACCAGTCTGTGACTGTCACTCAGTAGCCAACCAGACCAGTCTGTGACTACAGTACCAATCAGTACCCATCCAGACCAGTCTGTGACTACCACTCAGTAGCCAACCAGACCAGCCTGTGACTATCACTCAGTAGCCACCCAGACCAGTCTGTGACTACAGTACCACTCAGTGGCCATCCAGACCAGTCTGTGACTACACTACCACTCAGTAGTCATCCAGACCAGTCTGTGACTAACACTCAGTAGCCAACCAGACCAGTCTGTGACTACAATACCACTCAGTAGCCATCCAGACCAGTCTGTGACTACACTACCACTCAGTAGCCATCCAGACCAGCCTGTGACTAACACTCAGTAGCCATCCAGACCAGTCTGTGACTACAGTACCACTCAGTAGCCATTCAGACCAGTCTGTGACTACAATACCACTCAGAAGCCATCCAGACCAGTCGGTGACTAACACTCAGTAGCCAACCAAACCAGTCTGTAACTTACACTCAGTAGCCAACCAGACCAGTCGGTGACTAACACTCAGTAGCCAACCAGACCAGTCGGTGACTAACACTCAGTAGCCAGCCAGACCAGTCTGTGACTACAGTACCAGTCAGTGGCCAACCAGACCAGTCTGTGACTACAGTACCACTCAGTAGCCATCCAGACCAGTCTGTGACTACACTACCACTCAGTAGCCATCCAGACCAGTCTGTGACTACAGTACCACTCAGTAGCCAACCAGACCAGTCTGTGACTACACTACCACTCAGTAGCCAACCAGACCAGTCTGTGACTAACACTCAGTAGCCAACCAGACTAGTGTGTGACCACTCAGTAGCCAACCAGACCATTCTGTGACTACAGTACCACTCAGTAGCCAACCAGACCAGTCTGTGACTACACTAACACTCAGTAGCCAACCAGACCAGTCTGTGACTACAATATCACTCAGTAGCCAACCAGAGCAGTGTGTGACTACAGTACCATTCAGTAGCCAACCAGAGCAGTGTGTGACTACAGTACCATTCAGTAGCCAACCAGAGCAGTGTGTGACCAGTACCACTCAGTAGCCAAACAGACCAGTCTGTGACTTACACTCAGTAGCCAACCAGACCAGTGTGTGACTACAGTACCACTCAGTAGCCAACCAGACCAGTGTGTGACTACAGTACCACTCAGTGGCCAACCAGACCAGTCTGTGACTACAGTACCGCTCAGTAGCCAACCAGACCAGTCTGTGACTATCACTCAGTAGCCAACCAGACCAGTCTGTGACTGTCACTCAGTAGCCAACCAGACCAGTCTGTGACTACAGTACCACTCAGTAGCCAACCAGACCAGTGTGTGACTACAGTACCACTCAGTGGCCAACCAGACCAGTCTGTGACTACAGTACCACTCAGTAGCCAACGAGAACAGTCTGTGACTACAGTACCACTCAGTAGCCAACCAGACCAGTGTGTGACTAACACTCAGTAGCCAATCAGACCAGTCTGTGACTACAATACCACTCAGTAGCCAACCAGACCAGTCTGTGACTACAATACCACTCAGTAGCCAACCAGACCAGTCTGTGACTAACACTCAGTAGCCATCCAGACTAGTCTGTGACTACAGTACCACTCTGTAGCCATCCAGACCAGTCTGTGACTAACACTCAGTAGCCAACCAGACCAGTCTGTGACTAACACTCAGTAGCCATCCAGACCAGTCTGTGACTACCGCTCAGTAGCCATCCAGACCAGTCTGTGACTACCGCTCAGTAGCCATCCAGACCAGTCTGTGACTAACACTCAGTGGCCATCCCGACCAGTGTTGATATCACAAGCATGTAAGCATGAGCAGCCAAACCCTACACCCACACCAATGTGTTATTGGTACCTATTCAAACCAATCCCAGCACTTCTACCTTTTGCCCTAAATAAAGGTTCACTCTTTGCTTGACCAGCCAGACCCTCTCTCTCTCTCTCTCTCTCTCTCTCTCTCTCTCTCACCAACCCTATGGCTCTGAGCCACAGCAAGCAGCTCAGCTCTGCCACAGGAGTGGTGATGTGTAAACACTGATGGCTTGAAAAGTGGACCTATCCAAAGAGCAAACACCCCTGACATAAGCTCTGCGGTTGCTGTTACACCTGCCTTTCAGCATAGAGAAACAGTGATCGTTTAAATGTACATCTATTGCGGATTTGCTTTGAGCCGTGATGGTGGGTACTGGTGCCAGTTGCAGGCCGATCAACCTGAAACTCATGCGAACTTCAACTACTGTCCTTATTAACCCGGGTTGAGGCTCTAAAGCACTTCTAACAGTGTGTGCCAAGGGAACTGGAAATGTCACAGGCCTAATATAGGTGCACTAGGTGCATGATGACGCAGTTAAATCATTATCTTGCGTTCATGACTAGCCCTGTTTCAACTCTTCTATCCATTGTGCCGCCTCCACACTAACACACACACACACACACACAGTCTGCATAATGCACCCTAACTTCATGTATCGCTCATTAGTAGCTTCAGATCAGCCTAGTTGATATATGTCTGCTCCTATCATCAGCATTGTAAGTATTCTACTGACTAGAGAGACCCCAGGCATCAGTGACTAGCTGTACTGACTAGAGGGACCACAGGCATCAGTGACTAGCTGTACTGACTAGAGGGACCACAGGCATCAGTGACTAGCTGTACTGACTAGAGGGACCACAGGCATCAGTGACTAGCTGTACTGACTAGAGGGACCACAGGCATCAGTGACTAGCTGTACTGACTAGAGGGACCACAGGCATCAGTGACTAGCTGTACTGACTAGAGGGACCACAGGCATCAGTGACTAGCTGTACTGACTAGAGGGACCACAGGCATCAGTGACTAGCTGTACTGACTAGAGGGACCACAGGCATCAGTGACTAGCTGTACTGACTAGAGGGACCACAGGCATCAGTGACTAGCTGTACTGACTAGAGAGACCACAGGCATCAGTGACTAACTGTACTGACTAGAGGGACCACAGGCATCAGTGACTAGCTGTACTGACTAGAGACCAAAGGCATCAGTGACTAGCTGTACTGACTAGAGAGACCACAGGCATCAGTGACTAGCTGTACTGACTAGAGGGACCACAGGCATCAGTGACTAGCTCTAAACTCTAGCAGCATCACTCTTCACTGAGGTGGTCTTAGAGAAGTGCCTATCGTTGACATGCTGTTTTTATGTGTGTGTGTGTGTGTGTTGTTGTTGATTCTAATTAAGGCATGATGTTGTTGAGCAATGAGGTCAATCCCAGGGCTTTCTAATCAAACCAACCTAAGAGGTTCTGGCAGCCAGATAGCTACTAATTAATCTGAGTACCACACACCCGTATTAGGATTATAGCTACAGTCTCACTGCAGAATCCAACGTTTGTCCATAAACGTACAATTTTGAAGGCTTACATTTAAGGCATATATTCCCGAATGGTTAAGTTAAGGGTTAACACAGTCCTTATTCAGTGCAGCTGATAAAAGTCTCCTGACCCGGTGATAAGGCCACAGGAAGTGGACTATAAGCTTTGTTTACAAATCGTTTCTACTGTGGGAAACAGCAGTCACCGTAATAACACTGCTGTATCCTAAAGTAGCGTAACACAATACTACTACACACTAAGAAAATAGGGTTCCTCAAGGGTTCTTTGGGAAGGTGCTGGTTCTATAGTGGAACCACGATGACTCAAATAACCCATTGAGCCCTTCAATGGTTATTTTCAGTTCAGAAAAGGGTTCTTCTTCTCCTCTTTTATGTATTAACACGTAGTTACAGTTTTTCTTGATCGCTAAGACACATTTAATGAAACTGGGGTCCACTTGGATCTCCATCGGAACCTAATGGGTACAACAGTATTGTTTTTCACACACAATAAAAATGCTAAGCACATTTCTTGCAACGACAAAAAGTGTAAACAACTTTCTACAAAAGACTCAAAGATCATTTGAGTCGATCAAAGGTCAACATTTTGGTAACAGTTGATACAAATTACTCCCATGAATGTGAACCTCTTCTGCACACGTGCAAAACTTCTTCTGCGCAATTGTTCAACCAGGAATCAGTCCTTCTTCATGTGTGAAAGAGGTCACCTCGGAGTTGCTGTTGGAAAGAATGGATCGGACGTTCCAGGGCTAGCACACCTGATGCAACTTAACACAATAATCACATCTCAAATCAATAATCACATCTCAAAATCAATAATCACATCTCAAAATCAATAATATCTCAAAATCAATAATAACATCTCAAATCAATAATCACATCTCAAAATCAATAATAACATCTCAAATCAATAATCACATCTCAAATCAATAATAACATCTCAACTCAATAATCACATCTCAAAATCAATAATAACATCTCAAATCAATAATCACATCTCAAATCAATAATAACATCTCAACTCAATAATCACATCTCAAAATCAATAATAACATCTCAAATCAATAATCACATCTCAAATCAATAATCACATCTCAAATCAATAATCACATCTCAAATCAATAATCACATCTCAATCAATAATCGCATCTCAAATCTAAACATAATTTTCACATGCTTCGTACACAACAGATGTAGACTAACAGTGAAATGCTTACTTACGGACCCTTCCCAACAATGCAGAGAGAAAACAGATGAATAGAAAACTTCACCTGAAATGCTTTTCCAACCGTCTTGAAGGTGTTCCCACATATGCTGAGCACTTGTTGGCTGTTTTTCCTTCATTCTGTGGTCCAACACATCCCAAACCATCTCAATTTAGTTGAGGTTGGGTGATTGTGGAGGGCAGGTCATCTGATGCAGCCCTCCATCACTCTCCTTGGTCAAATAGCCCTTACACAGCCTGGAGGTGTGTTGAGTCATTGTCCTGTTGAAAAACAAATGATAGTCCCACTAAGCGCAAACCAAATGGGATGGTGTATCGCTGCAGAATGCTGTGGTAGCCATGCTGGTTAAGTGTGCCTTGAATTCTAAATAAATCATTGACAGTGTCACCAGCAAAGCACTCCCACACAATCACACCTCCTCCATGCTTCACGGTGGGAACCACACATGCGGAGATCATCCATTCATCTACTCTGCGTCTCACAAAGACACGGCGATTGGAACCAAAAATCGCACATTTGGACTCATCAGACCAAAGGACAGATTTCCACCGGTCTAATCTCCATTGCTCATGTTTCTTGCCCCAAGCAAGTCTCTTCTTCTTATTGGTGTCCTTTAGTAGTGGTTTCTTTGCAGCAATTCGACCGTGAAGGCCTGCTTCATGCAGTCTCCTCTGAACAGTTGATGTTGATGTGTCTGTACTTCCACAAATTCACTTTTAACAAGGCACACCTGTTAATTGAAATTAATTCCAGGTGACTAACTCATGAAGCTGGTTGAGAGAATGCTAAGAGTGTGCAAAGCCGTCATCAAGGCAAAGGGTGGCTACTTTTAAGAATCTCAAATATAAAATATTTAACACTTTTTTGCTTACAACAAGATTCCATATGTGTTATTTCATAGTTTTGATGTTTACACTATTATTCTACAATGTAGAAAATAGTACAAATTAAGAAAAACCCTTGAATGAGTAGGTGTA
Organism: Oncorhynchus tshawytscha; assembly: GCF_018296145.1. Lineage (NCBI taxonomy): Eukaryota > Metazoa > Chordata > Actinopteri > Salmoniformes > Salmonidae > Oncorhynchus > Oncorhynchus tshawytscha. Next base: position 51,819,020 of record NC_056447.1, on the reverse strand, counting down.
TCTAACCTTTTGACAGGTTCTGCATATATTTCATCCGTTTTGGAATGAGACTAGAAATTGAGCTCGGGTGCATCCTGTTTCCATTGATCATCCTTGAGATGTTTCTACAACTTGTCCACCTATGGTAAATTCAATTGATTGGACATGATCTGAAAAGGCAAACAGCTGTCTATATAATGTCCCACAGTTGACATTGCATTTCAGAGAAAAAAACTAGCCATGAGGTTGTAGGAATTGTCCATAAAGCTCAGAGACAGGATTGTGTCGAGGCACAGATCTGGGGAAGGTTACCAGAAAATGTATGCAGCATTGAAGGTCCCCAAGAACACAGTGGCCTCCATCATTCTTAAATGGAAGAAGTTTGGAACCACCAAGAGTCTTCCTAGAGCTGGCCCCTCAGGCCAAACTGAGCAATCAGGTCCCTTGGTCAGGGAGGTGACAAAGAACCCGATGGTCACTCTGACAGAGTTCCAGAGTTCCTCTGTTGAGATGGTAGAACCTTCCAGAAGGACAACTGTCTTTGCAACACTCCAACTTAGGAACCTTAGGAAATGGTTATTTATAACATCATACAGGTTCCATTTTGGAACCTTAGGAAATGGTTCTTTGTCGAAACTTCCAAAAAGGCTTTATGTAGCACCGAAGGGGGATCTGTTATGGTTACAAGCCAAATAACCCTTATTTGGCACAATATAGAGTACTTTTTTGTGTATAGCTAACTATAGCCATGCACAGTGTTCCTTGCTAAAACAGTACAGTTAGCTAACTGTAGCCATGCACAGTGTTCCTTGCTAAAACAGTACAGATGGCTAACTGTAGCCATGCACAGTGTTCCTTGCTAAAATAGTACAGTTAGCTAACTGTAGCCATGCACAGTGTTCCTTGCTAAAATAGTACAGTTAGCTAACTGTAGCCATACACAGTGTTCCTTGCTAAAATAGTACAGTTAGCTAACTGTAGCCATGCACAGTGTTCCTTGCTAAAATCGTACAGTTAGCTAACTGTAGCCATGCACAGTGTTCCTTGCTAAAATAGTACAGTTAGCTAACTGTAGCCATGCACAGTGTTCCTTGCTAAAATAGTACAGTTAGCTAACTGTAGCCATGCACAGTGTTCCTTGCTAAAACAGTACAGATGGCTAACTGTAGCCATGCACAGTGGTCCTTGCTAAAACAGTACAGTTAGCTAACTGTAGCCATGCACAGTGCTTCTTGCTAAAACAGTACAGTTAGCTAACTGTAGCCATGCACAGTGTTCCTTGCTAAAACAGTACAGTTAGCTAACTGTAGCCATGCACAGTGCTTCTTGCTAAAACAGTACAGTTAGCTAACTGTAGCCATGCACGGTGTTCCTTGCTAAAACAGTACAGTTAGCTAACTGTAGCCATGCACAGTGCTTCTTGCTAAAACATTACAGTTAGCTAACTGTAGCCATGCACAGTGTTCCTTGCTAAAACAGTACAGTTAGCTAACTGTAGCCATGCACAGTGCTTCTTGCTAAAACATTACAGTTAGCTAACTGTAGCCATGCACATTGCTTCTTGCTTTGGAGCTCTGCCGTGCGTACTTTGGAACTTGGAAAGCTTCAAAGATGCAGGGTTTATGTTTGTTCTGTTCGTTCAGTGGTGGCAGTGCATCTGATTTCTGTGTGTGCGTGTGTGTGTTTTGTGGAGCAGATAGACAGCGACAGCTCGTGATTAGTGACAGTGGTGCTGAGCTGGGTGACTCCTAGGGAAGTGGAAAATGGCTTTACGAGGCCTGAGCAATGTTCATTAGAGTACATAAAGTCGAAAGGCTCCACCGGGCCATTAGGCTGTGAATGGAACCAAAGTAAACCTGACTGTAAAATTGAATTAGAAAGCCTGATGCTTAATGGAAAGGTTTTTTTTTAAACTCCAGCATTTACTGATTCCCTCCATTCCTCTTCTTCCTGTTTTTTCCTTTCATTATTTAGCCTAGTTGAACAGCAGCAGGTGAGGAGAATAAGGATTTTCACAAGATAACATACTGTTATCTATAATAGAGAATGAATGATCGTGATTGTGGTTGTTGCGGTTGTTTTAGCACCCTTAAGTTGAAAAGTACAATTCAATGGTTGTACGTCACTCTGGATAAGAGTGTCTGCTTTATGACTAACATGTAAATGTACAGAATTGTCATTTCTCACTCACTCTGTTTTCCCTACAGATGCCAGAATGGGACAACAAGAGAAGCTCAAGAGGATCTCAGGTTAGTGTTTATACCACCTTATAGAGATATACTGGCTCGTCAGGTTAGTGTTTATAAGCCTTTATAGAGAAATACTGGCTCGTCAGGTTAGTGTTTATAACCCCTTAACATAGAGATATACTGGCTCGTCAGGTTAGTGTTTATAACCACTTATAGAGATATACTGGCTCGTTAGGTTAGTGTTTATAACCCTTCATAGATATATACTGGCTCGTCAGGTTAGTGTTTATACCACCTTATAGAGATATACTGGCTCGTCAGGTTAGTGTTTATAACCCTTTATAGAGAAATACTGGCTCGTCAGGTTAGTGTTTATAACCCTTTATAGAGAAATACTGGCTCGTCAGGTTAGTGTTTATAACCCTTAACATAGAGATATACTGGCTCGTCAGGTTAGTGTTTATAACCCTTATAGAGATATACTGGCTCGTCAGGTTAGTGTTTATAACCCTTTATAGAGATATACTGGCTCGTCAGGTTAGTGTTTATAACCCCTTAACATAGAGATATACTGGCTCGTCAGGTTAGTGTTTATAACCCTTTATAGAGATATACTGGCTCATCAGGTTAGTGTTTATAACCCTTCATAGATATATACTGGCTCGTCAGGTTAGTGTTTATAACCCCTTCTATAGAGATATACTGGCTTGTCAGGTTAGTGTTTATAACCCTTCATAGAGATATACTGGCTCGTCAGGTTAGTGTTTATAACCGCTTAACATAGAGATATACTGGCTCGTCAGGTTAGTGTTTATAACCCCTTATAGAGATATACTGGCTCGTCAGGTTAGTGTTTATAACCCTTTATAGAGATATACTGGCTCGTCAGGTTAGTGTTTATAACCCCTTTATAGAGATATACTGGCTCGTCAGGTTAGTGTTTATAACCCCTTATAGAGATATACTGGCTCGTCAGGTTAGTGTTTATAACCCTTTATAGAGATATACTGGCTCGTCAGGTTAGTGTTTATAATCCCTTAACATAGAGATATACTGGCTCGTCAGGTAAGTGTTTAACCCTTAACATAGAGATATACTGGCTCGTCAGGTTAGTGTTTATAACCCCTTATAGACATATACTGGCTCGTCAGGTTAGTGTTTATAACCCTTTATAGAGATATACTGGCTCGTCAGGTTAGTGTTTATAACCCTTTATAGAGATATACTGGCTCGTCAGGTTAGTGTTTATAACCCCTTATAGAGATATACTGGCTCGTCAGGTTAGTGTTTATAACCCTTTATAGAGATATACTGGCTCGTCAGGTTAGTGTTTATAACCCTTTATAGAGATATACTGGCTCGTCAGGTTAGTGTTTATAACCCCTTAACATAGAGATATACTGGCTCGTCAGGTTAGTGTTTATAACCCCTTATAGACATATACTGGCTCGTCAGGTTAGTGTTTATAACCCTTTATAGAGATATACTGGCTCAGTTTCAGGTTAGTGTTTATAACCCCTTAACATAGAGATATACTGGCTCGTCAGGTTAGTGTTTATAACCCCTTATAGAGATATACTGGCTCGTCAGGTTAGTGTTTATAACCCCTTATAGAGATATACTGGCTCATCAGGTTAGTGTTTATAACCCTTTATCAGGAGGATAACTTTCTCAAGGTGAGATGGATTGTCAGGGAGTAGTGACCACACTGAGGTTTTTTATTTTATTTTATTTCACCTTTATTTAACTTGGCAAGTCAGTTTAAGAACAAATTCTTATTTAAAATGACTGCCTAAACCGGCCAAACCCAGATGATGCTGGGACAATTGTGCGCCTTCCCTATGGGACTCCCAATCATGGCCGGTTGTGATATAGCCTGGTATTTTTTGTTATTTTTCATATTTTATTAGGATCCCTGTTCTGTTGCAAATGCAGCAGCTAATCTTCCTGGGATTCACACAAAACATGAACCATGACATAATACAGAACATCAATAGACAAGAACAGCTCAAGGACAGAACTACATAGATTTTTGTATTCAAACCAGGGTGTTTGTCGTCACGCCTCTAGCACTGAGATGCAGTGCCTTAGACTGCTGCGCCACTCGGGAGCCCAAGACAGGAACAATTATACAATGTAAAGTGTAGTGTAAAACATAGATTTGAAAACGGAATCCCAGAGTTGCATTCCAGAACATGATTATAACCCTAACTGTTAAAAGGTTTGTCCCTTATCTATCCGTCTTTGGATCGCTCTTGCACCTTTAGATTGGTCCGTCGAGACAGATTATTAAGGTCTCCCATTTTTCATGATCTTCTAGTCGGTGTACCAGTAATACAGACAGCTTTGACATTTAGCCTACAGTAAGTCATTGCACAGAAAGAGATGGCTCACTTAGCTATAGGTAAAAACTATATGGTTATTTGGATAGGTATACAGGTTCTTTGGATAGGTATTTGAGGGTTATTTGGATGGGTATATTAGGGTTATGTGG
>NC_056447.1:51774358-51809358 GCF_018296145.1 Oncorhynchus tshawytscha | reverse complement strand
TGACTGTAAACACACAGTCCAGTTCAAAGGGAATGATGGTAGGCCCATGTAGCAAATGACATAAAGGCCCACTGTACCTCTGATTGGCTATAGCGCACCTGTCTGTGTAGACTCTGGACCTGGACGAGACAGGTGTTTTGACTAGGTTTTATTTACTGCAGTGTCTATTATTGTCCAAACACATGGCCGCTTTCCCACTCTATATTGCTATAGATTTGTTTTTACAAATGCCTTAATATACATAAGGAGAGTGATGGAGTGCTGCATCAGATGACCTTCCCTCAACCCAATTGCAATGGTTTGGGAGTGTGAAGGAAAAGCAGCCAACAAGTGCAGCCAACTCCTTCAAGACTGTTGGAAAAGCATTCCAGGTGAAGCTGGTTGAGAGAATGCCAATCGTGTGCAAAGCTGTCATCAAGGCAAAGGGTGGTTACTTTGAAGAATCTTAAATATCAAATATATTTTTATTTGTTTAACACTTTTAAAGGTTACAACATGATTCCATATGTGTTATTTCATAGCTTTGATGTATTCACTCTTATTCTACATGGTAGAAAATAGTACAAATTAAGATAAACTCTGGAATTGGTTGGTGTGTCCAAACTTTTGACTGGTACTGTATGCGTCAGCCTACTCATTACACAAATAGGCTGTATTATATTTCAACATTAAAATAAAATTCTCTAGCCTATAGTTGTAACTTTGTAGGCAGCATATGTTTCACCACATCTTCTCTTCTGCTTCATCATGGTTTGAACAATGTTTGTAATTCCAGTCCATATAATACAGTATAATAGAATACTGTACAGTAATACAGTTGACAATGAAAAACATTAGGCTGGGGCCTCTCGAGTGGCGCAGTGGTCTAAGGCACTGCATCGCAGTGCTAGCTGTGCCACTAGAGATCCTGGGTTTGAGTCCAGGCTCTGTCGCAGCCGGCCAATACTGGGAGACCCATGTGGCAGGCCACATTTGGCCCAGCATCGTCCGGGTTTGGCCAGGGTAGGCCGTCATTGTAAATAAGAATTTGTTTTCTGACTTTCCTCATTAAATAAAGGTTAGATACATTAAAACATCTATATAATGTAGGCACATGACCAGAAGATGAATGGAAGAGACAGGACAACGTACAGAACATGAATGGAAGAGACAGGACAACGTACAGAACATGAATGGAAGAGACAGGACAACGTACAGAACATGAATGGAAGAGACAGGACAACGTACAGAACATGAATGGAAGAGACAGGACAACGTACAGAACATGAATGGAAGAGACAGGACAACGTACAGAACATGAATGGAAGAGACAGGACAACGTACAGAAGATGAATGGAAGAGACAGGACAACGTACAGAACATGAATGGAAGAGACAGGACAACGTACAGAACATGAATGGAAGAGACAGGACAATGTACAGAAGATGAATGGGAGTGACAGGACAACGTACAGAACATGAATGGAAGTGACAGGACAACGTACAGAAGATGGATGGGAGTGACAGGACAATGTACAGAAGATGGATGGGAGTGACAGGACAACGTACAGAAGATGGATGGGAGTGACAGGACAATGTACAGAAGATGAATGGGAGTGACAGGACAATGTACAGAAGATGAATGGGAGTGACAGGACAATGTACAGAAGATGGATGGGAGTGACAGGACAACGTACAGAAGATGGATGGGAGTGAGAGGACAACGTACAGAAGATGGATGGGAGTGACAGGACAATGTACAGAAGATGAATGGGAGTGACAGGACAACGTACAGAACATGAATGGAAGTGACAGGACAATGTACAGAACATGAATGGAAGTGACAGGACAATGTACAGAACATGAATGGAAGTGACAGAACAATGTACAGAACATGAATGGAAGTGACAGGACAATGTACAGAAGATGGATGGGAGTGACAGGACAATGTACAGAAGATGGATGGGAGTGACAGGACAACGTACAGAAGATGGATGGGAGTGACAGGACAATGTACAGAAGATGAATGGGAGTGACAGGACAATGTACAGAACATGAATGGGAGTGACAGGACAATGTACAGAAGATGAATGGGAGTGACAGGACAACGTACAGAACATGAATGGGAGTGACAGGACAATGTACAGAAGATGAATGGGAGTGACAGGACAATGTACAGAAGATGAATGGGAGTGACAGGACAACGTACAGAACATGAATGGGAGTGACAGGACAATGTACAGAAGATGAATGGGAGTGACAGGACAACGTACAGAACATGAATGGGAGTGACAGGACAATGTACAGAAGATGAATGGGAGTGACAGGACAACGTACAGAACATGAATGGAAGTGACAGGACAATGTACAGAACATGAATGGAAGTGACAGGACAATGTACAGAAGATGAATGGGAGTGACAGGACAACGTACAGAACATGAATGGAAGTGACAGGACAATGTACAGAACATGAATGGAAGTGACAGGACAACGTACAGAAGATGGATGGGAGTGACAGGACAATGTACAGAAGATGAATGGGAGTGACAGGACAATGTACAGAAGATGAATGGGAGTGACAGGACAACGTACAGAAGATGAATGGGAGTGACAGGACAATGTACAGAAGATGAATGGGAGTGACAGGACAACGTACAGAAGATGAATGGGAGTGACAGGACAACGTACAGAAGATGAATGGGAGTGACAGGACAACGTACAGAAGATGAATGGGAGTGACAGGACAACGTACAGAAGATGAATGGGAGTGACAGGACAATGTACAGAACATGAATGGAAGTGACAGGACAACGTACAGAACATGAATGGAAGTGACAGGACAACGTACAGAAGATGAATGGGAGTGACAGGACAATGTACAGAAGATGAATGGGAGTGACAGGACAACGTACAGAAGATGGATGGGAGTGACAGGACAACGTACAGAAGATGAATGGGAGTGACAGGACAACGTACAGAAGATGAATGGGAGTGACAGGACAATGTACAGAACATGAATGGAAGTGACAGGACAACGTACAGAACATGAATGGAAGTGACAGGACAACGTACAGAACATGAATGGAAGTGACAGGACAACGTACAGAAGATGAATGGGAGTGACAGGACAACGTACAGAAGATGAATGGGAGTGACAGGACAATGTACAGAACATGAATGGAAGTGACAGGACAACGTACAGAACATGAATGGAAGTGACAGGACAACGTACAGAAGATGAATGGGAGTGACAGGACAATGTACAGAAGATGAATGGGAGTGACAGGACAACGTACAGAAGATGGATGGGAGACAGGACAGGACAATGTACAGAAGATGAATGGGAGTGACAGGACAATGTACAGAACATGAATGGAAGTGACAGGACAACGTACAGAAGATGAATGGGAGTGACAGGACAATGTACAGAACATGAATGGAAGTGACAGGACAACGTACAGAAGATGAATGGGAGTGACAGGACAATGTACAGAAGATGAATGGGAGTGACAGGACAACGTACAGAAGATGAATGGGAGTGACAGGACAATGTACAGAACATGAATGGAAGTGACAGGACAACGTACAGAAGATGAATGGGAGTGACAGGACAATGTACAGAACATGAATGGAAGTGACAGGACAATGTACAGAACATGAATGGAAGTGACAGGACAATGTACAGAAGATGGATGGGAGTGACAGGACAATGTACAGAAGATGGATGGGAGTGACAGGACAACGTACAGAAGATGGATGGGAGTGACAGGACAATGTACAGAAGATGAATGGGAGTGACAGGACAATGTACAGAACATGAATGGGAGTGACAGGACAATGTACAGAAGATGAATGGGAGTGACAGGACAACGTACAGAACATGAATGGGAGTGACAGGACAATGTACAGAAGATGAATGGGAGTGACAGGACAACGTACAGAACATGAATGGGAGTGACAGGACAATGTACAGAAGATGAATGGGAGTGACAGGACAACGTACAGAACATGAATGGGAGTGACAGGACAATGTACAGAAGATGAATGGGAGTGACAGGACAACGTACAGAACATGAATGGAAGTGACAGGACAATGTACAGAACATGAATGGAAGTGACAGGACAATGTACAGAAGATGAATGGGAGTGACAGGACAACGTACAGAACATGAATGGAAGTGACAGGACAATGTACAGAACATGAATGGAAGTGACAGGACAACGTACAGAAGATGGATGGGAGTGACAGGACAACGTACAGAAGATGAATGGGAGTGACAGGACAATGTACAGAAGATGAATGGGAGTGACAGGACAACGTACAGAAGATGAATGGGAGTGACAGGACAATGTACAGAAGATGAATGGGAGTGACAGGACAACGTACAGAAGATGAATGGGAGTGACAGGACAACGTACAGAAGATGAATGGGAGTGACAGGACAACGTACAGAAGATGAATGGGAGTGACAGGACAATGTACAGAAGATGAATGGGAGTGACAGGACAATGTACAGAACATGAATGGAAGTGACAGGACAACGTACAGAACATGAATGGAAGTGACAGGACAACGTACAGAAGATGAATGGGAGTGACAGGACAATGTACAGAAGATGAATGGGAGTGACAGGACAACGTACAGAAGATGGATGGGAGTGACAGGACAACGTACAGAAGATGAATGGGAGTGACAGGACAACGTACAGAAGATGAACAGGGAGTGACAGGATACAGAAGATGAATGGGAGTGACAGGACAATGTACAGAACATGAATGGAAGTGACAGGACAACGTACAGAACATGAATGGAAGTGACAGGACAACGTACAGAACATGAATGGAAGTGACAGGACAACGTACAGAAGATGAATGGGAGTGACAGGACAACGTACAGAAGATGAATGGGAGTGACAGGACAATGTACAGAACATGAATGGAAGTGACAGGACAACGTACAGAACATGAATGGAAGTGACAGGACAACGTACAGAAGATGAATGGGAGTGACAGGACAATGTACAGAAGATGAATGGGAGTGACAGGACAACGTACAGAAGATGGATGGGAGTGACAGGACAATGTACAGAAGATGAATGGGAGTGACAGGACAATGTACAGAACATGAATGGAAGTGACAGGACAACGTACAGAAGATGAATGGGAGTGACAGGACAATGTACAGAACATGAATGGAAGTGACAGGACAACGTACAGAAGATGAATGGGAGTGACAGGACAATGTACAGAAGATGAATGGGAGTGACAGGACAATGTACAGAAGATGAATGGGAGTGAGAGGACAACGTACAGAACATGAATGGGATGACAGCACAATGTACAGAAGATGGATGGGAGTGACAGGACAACGTACAGAAGATGAATGGGAGTGACAGGACAATGTACAGAAGATGAATGGGAGTGACAGGACAACGTACAGAACATGAATGGAAGTGACAGGACAACGTACAGAACATGAATGGAAGTGACAGGACAACGTACAGAACATGAATGGAAGTGACAGGACAACGTACAGAACATGAATGGAAGTGACAGGACAATGTACAGAAGATGGATGGAAGTGACAGGACAACGTACAGAACATGAATGGAAGTGACAGGACAACGTACAGAAGATGAATGGGAGTGACAGGACAACGTACAGAAGATGAATGGGAGTGACAGGACAACGTACAGAAGATGAATGGGAGTGACAGGACAATGTACAGAAGATGAATGGAAGTGACAGGACAACGTACAGAACATGAATGGAAGTGACAGGACAACGTACAGAACATGAATGGAAGTGACAGGACAACGTACAGAAGATGAATGGGAGTGACAGGACAACGTACAGAAGATGAATGGGAGTGACAGGACAACGTACAGAAGATGAATGGGAGTGACAGGACAACGTACAGAACATGAATGGGAGTGACAGGACAATGTACAGAAGATGAATGGGAGTGACAGGACAACGTACAGAAGATGAATGGGAGTGACAGGACAACGTACAGAAGATGAATGGGAGTGACAGGACAATGTACAGAAGATGAATGGAAGTGACAGGACAACGTACAGAAGATGAATGGGAGTGACAGGACAACGTACAGAAGATGAATGGGAGTGACAGGACAACGTACAGAAGATGAATGGGAGTGACAGGACAACGTACAGAAGATGGATGGGAGTGACAGGACAATGTACAGAAGATGAATGGGAGTGACAGGACAACGTACAGAAGATGAATGGGAGTGACAGGACAATGTACAGAAGATGAATGGGAGTGACAGGACAACGTACAGAAGATGAATGGGAGTGACAGGACAATGTACAGAAGATGAATGGGAGTGACAGGACAATGTACAGAAGATGAATGGGAGTGACAGGACAATGTACAGAAGATGAATGGAAGTGACAGGACAATGTACAGAAGATGAATGGGAGTGACAGGACAACGTACAGAAGATGAATGGGAGTGACAGGACAACGTACAGAAGATGAATGGGAGTGACAGGACAACGTACAGAAGATGAATGGAAGTGACAGGACAATGTACAGAAGATGAATGGGAGTGACAGGACAACGTACAGAAGATGAATGGGAGTGACAGGACAACGTACAGAAGATGAATGGGAGTGACAGGACAACGTACAGAAGATGGATGGGAGTGACAGGACAACGTACAGAAGATAAACGGAAGTGACCATTCGGCCTCTCAGAGTATGGTTACAGATACAGGATCCGAGAATGTAAATCTTGTACCGTATTTGAGGTTTAAAAAGGCTCCTAATAACATTTATTAGTCAAGAAAGATTTACACTGTATATAAAATAAATGATACATTACAGAATAAGAAAGAATAAATTACTATCAACTAATTAAGACATAACGTGATTACACACGTCTTCAGTTCAGAATAATCTCTAAGAGAGAAGACTATGTGGGTCACACAGGGGGCTTGCGCATACAAGATTATCAGAGTATCAGTGAATTCACTGCCCTTTTAATCAAATTGAAGAGTGAACTTGAACCCCCAACCTGAATTACTAACTCGTTGAACTCTGGTGGACTAAAAGACAACACACAACAACTCTAATCACCTTTACATTTGAATGTTATGACTGAACAACAGGAATGTGCCTGATAACCAGTCAACCCAACATATCATTTCAATCCAGTCACTTTAAAATACAATCAAATGTAATAATGTAATTAAAACGAAAACAAAACCAAAAGACAACAATTTAATTCACATAATAACATTAATTTAGTCCAATTCAAGTTTCAACAGTCTTCAGTCGTCCCATGTCTTGTCCAGGGCTGAAGGTGCGAGCTCAGGATGTGCGCCGCTGTCTGAACTATAAACTTATGGCCATCTATATGAAAAATGTCATTTTGAATCAACACACCCGGGCTGGCTTCAGCAACTGCACAGACACAGGTATCATCTTCTCTCATTTTTCCACTATAGTCTCAGTTCCTGTCTTCTCTGCTGTCCAGTTCACAGGCCCAGATATCCTGTCCAACAGCCACATCAAACATGAAGTTCTATTGAACCGGACACTGTAGAAGAATACTTTACAGTCTATTTTCCTTACAGTCCACAGAAATGTGTCCTTTTTTTCTTTTAACCCTACATGTTTTTTTAGAGATGGGTACCAGGCCATAACCCAGCAGTAGAAGCTATTTGAAGTGACATTCAACTACTTTACAACCTTGTTTCAATAACGTCAACCTGCTGGTTGTATTCTGGTTGTAAGCAAATCAAATCAAGCTTTATTTACACTACAAACTTAAAAGTTAGGGGTCACTTAGGAATGTCCTAGTTTTCCCGTAAAACATACATGAATGGAGTTGCAAAATGAATAAGAAATATAGTCAAGACGTTGACAAGGTTATAAATAATGATGTTATATTTAAATAATAATTGAGATCCGGTGATTGTGCTGGCCATCCCATTATACACAGAATTCCAGCTGACTGCTTCTTCCCTAGTTATTGCATAGTTTGGAGCTGTGCTAAGGGTCATTGTCCTGTTGTAGGAGGAAATTGGCTCCGATTAAGCACCGTCCACAGGGTATGGCGTAGCGTTGCTAAATGGAGTGATAGCCTTCCTTCTTCAAGATCCCTTTTACCCTGTACAACTCTCCCACTTTACCACCACCAAAGCCCCCCCAGACCATCACATTGCCTCCACCATGCTTCACAGATGATGTCACTCCTCCAGTATCCTTTCATTTTTTCTGCGTCTCACAAATGTTCTTCTTTGTGATCAGAACACCTCAAAATTAGATTCGTCTGTCCATAACACTTTTTCCAATCTTCCTCTGTCCAGTGTCTGTGTTCTGTTGCCCATCTTAATCTTTTATTTTTATTGTCCAGTCTGAGATATGTATTTTTCTTTGTAACTCTGCCTAGAAGGTCAACATCCCGGAGTCACCTCTTCACTGTTGACGTTGAGACTGGTGTTTTGTGGGTACTATTTAATGAAGCTGCCAGTTGAGGACTTGTAATGCATCTGTTTCTCAAACTAGACACTCTAATGTACTTGTTCTCTTGCTCAGTTGTGCACCGTGTCCTCCCACTCCTCTTTATATTCTGGTTAGAGACAGTTTGCGCTGTTCTGTGAAGGGAGTAGTACACAGAGTTGTACGAGATCTTCAGTTTCTTTGCAATTTCTCACATGGAAAAGCCTTGATTTCTCAGAACAAGAATAGACTGACGAGTTTCAGAAGAAAGTTTTTTGTTTCTGGACATTCAGAGCCTGTAATCAAACCCACAAATGCTGATGCTCCAGATACTCAACTCGTCTAAAGAAGGCCAGTTTTATTGCTTCTTTAATCAGAACAACAGTTTTCAGCTGTGCTAACATAATTGCAAAAGGGTTTTCAAAATGATCAATTAGCCTTTTAAAAAATGACAAACTTGGATTAGCTAACACAACGTGCCATTGGAACACAGGAGTGATGGTTGCTGATAATGGGCCTCTGTTCAGTGGCTTGCGAAAGTATTCACCCCCTTTGGAATTTTTCCTATTTTGTTGCATTACAACCTGGAATTACAATACGATTACGTATTACAATACGATTACGATTTTTGGGGGGGTTGTATCATTTGATTAACACAACATACCTGCTACTTTGAAGATGCTAAATATTTGTTATTGTGAGATAAACAAACTTGAGCGTGCATAACTATTCACCCCGCCCCAAAGTCAATACTTTGTAGAGCCACCTTTTGCAGCAATTATAGCTGCAAGTCTCTTGGGGTATGTCTCTATAAGGTTGGCACATCTAGCCACTGGGATTTTGCCTGTTCTTCAAGGCAAAACTGCTCCAGCTCCTTCAAGTTGGATGGGTTCCGCTGGTGTAAAGCAATATTTAAGTCATACCACAGATTGTCAAATGGATTGAGGTCTGGGCTTTGACTAGGCCATTGCAAGACATTTAAATGTTTCCCCTTAAACCACTCGAGTGTTGCTTTAGCAGTATGTTTAGGGTCATTGTCCTGCTGGAAGTTGAACCTCCATCCCAGTCTCAAATCTCTGGAAGATGGAAACAGGTTTCCCTAAAAAATGTCCCTGTATTTTGTGCCATCCATCAGGCCTTCATTTCTGACCAGTATTCCAGTCCCTGCCGATGAAAAACATCCCCACAGTATGATGCTGCCACCACCATGCTTCACTGTGGGGATGGTATTCTCGGGGTGATGAGAGGGGTTGGGTTGGCGCCAGACATAGCGTTTTCCTTGATGGTCTCATCTGACCAGAGAACCTTCTTCCATATGTTTGGGGAATCTTCCACATGCCTTTTGGCGAACACCAAACGTGCTTGCTTATTTTTTTCTTTAAGCAATGGCTTTTTTTCTGGCCACTCTTCCGTAAAGCCCAGCTCTGTGGAGTGTATGGCTTAAAGTGGTCCTATGGATAGATACTCCAATCTCCACTGTGGAGCTTTGCAGCTCCTTCAGGGTTATCTTTGGTCTCTTTGTTCCTCTCTGATTAATGCCATCCTTTCCTGATCCGTGAGTTTTGGCGGCAGGTTTGTTGTGGTGCCATATTCTTTCCATTTTTTAATAATGGATTTAATGGTGCTCCATGGGATGTTCAAAGTTTCTGATATTTTATTCTCCCAACCCTGATCTGTACTAAACTGAAAGACTAAAAAAGCACCTTAAAAGGAAAGCAAAGCTAAAAAGGTGTGTTTTAAGACCAGTTTTAAATATGTCCACTGCCCCCCTCCCCATATTATAATATGAATAATAATTAAGACTGGGAGAGCATTACATTATAACATGAATAATAATTAAGACTGGGAGAGCATTACATTAAAACATGAATAATAATACATTGCATTTGTCGAAGCGCTTTCGTTTACAGACATAAGCGCTTTCATTTACAGACATAAGCGCTTTCATTTACAGACATAAGCGCTTTCGTTTACAGACATAAGCGCTTTCATTTACAGACATAAGCGCTTTCGTTTACAGACATAAGCGCTTTCATTTACAGACATAAGCGCTTTCATTTACAGACATAAGCGCTTTCGTTTACAGACATAAGCGCTTTCGTTTACAGACATAAGCGCTTTCGTTTACAGACATAAGCGCTTTCGTTTACAGACATAAGCGCTTTCGTTTACAGACATAAATCACAAACGTGAGACATAGCCAATTAGAACCAGAGAAGGATAGTCAAGTTGTCATGAAACTTCTCAGAGTAGGAGTGCTGATGTACTGTAGGAAGTCCCACCTGTCAATTCTTTAAGAATCTAGGCAAAACTGATCCTAAATCAGCCCTACTCTGAGAGGCTTGATACATATGGGTCTTGGAGGTTATGTGGAAGAGCAAGAATTCCTTTTAGCTGGGACCTCCCATACCCAACATAGACAACATGTACAATCTTACCCAATGTGCACCTGGAGTCTGGTTGCACCACAGTCTTTTTTGGCATTAATAGTTGTCCCAGTTCAAAATACACAACAACATTATCATCACCATGATACTGTCTCAGGGTTTGTCTCTGCGCTGTTGTTGGACTGGACTTCATCACTGGCATCCTCCTGTGGTATGGTAATGTATTTTCCCTCTCCTTTCACTGTGTGTGTGTGTGTGTTTTCGTGTGTGTGTGTGTGTGTGTGTGTGTGTGTGTGTTTGTGTGTGTGAGAGAGAGAGAGCCAACAACTCCCTAAGGGTCAAGAGAGAATCTGTCCAGCCAGCTGTTCTCTGGAAACGCTTCCCTCTTCACAAATATGTGTCTTGTCTTGTTCAGCTCACTTCTAGGAGGAGATGAGAGGAGAGGGGAGGGGACGAGAGGGGGTGGAATGATAGGAGGGGAGGAGGGGAGGAGAGAAGGACAGGAGGAGGAGAGGAGAGGCTGGGGGAGGAGAGGAGAGGAGAGGAGAGGGAGGAGAGGAGATGAGATGAGATGAGAGGAGAGGAGAGGAGAGGAGAGGAGAGGAGAGGAGAGGAGAGGAGAGGAGGAGAGGAGAGGAGAGGAGAGGGAGGAGAGGGAGAGGAGAGGAGAGGAGAGGAGAGGAGAGGAGAGGAGAGGAAATGATAGGAGAGGAGGAGAGGAGAGGAGAGGAGAGGAGAGGAGAGGAGAGGAGAGGAGAGGAGGTGAAATGATAGGAGAGGAGGGGAGGAGAGGGGCTGGAAGGAGAGGAGAGGACAGGAGGAAGAGAGGAGAGGAAAGGCTGGGGGGGGAGGGAGGGAGGGAGGGAGGGAGGGAGGGAGGGAGGGAGGGAGGGAGGGAGGGAGGGAGGGAGGGAGGGAGGGAGGGAGGGAGGGAGGGAGGGAGGGAGGGAGGGAGGGAGGGAGGGGATGAGAGGGTGTGGAATGAGAGGAGAGGAATGATGGAGAGGAGAGGAATGATGGAGAGGAGAGGAGAGGAGGGGAGAGGAGAGGAGGGGAGAAGGAGAGGAATGATAGGAGAGG
This sequence comes from Oncorhynchus tshawytscha, assembly GCF_018296145.1. Classification (NCBI taxonomy): domain Eukaryota; kingdom Metazoa; phylum Chordata; class Actinopteri; order Salmoniformes; family Salmonidae; genus Oncorhynchus; species Oncorhynchus tshawytscha. Next base: position 51,797,442 of record NC_056447.1, on the reverse strand, counting down.
AGGAGAGAGGAGGAGAGAGGATAGGATAGAGAGGAGAGGAGATGATAGGAGAGGAGAGGGGTTGGAATGAGAGGATTAAAGGAGAGGAGGAGAGGGGAGGGGGGGAGAGGAGAGGGATGGGATGAGAGGGGAGGGGGTGATAAGAGAGGAGGGGAGGAGGAGAAGAGGAGGTGAAAGGGGTTGGAGGATAGGAGAGGGGAGGAGAGGTGAGGGGATGAGAGGGGAGGGGAGGGTAGGGGATGGAAGGCGACAAGGGGATGAGAAAAGAGTGGGGGAGAGGTATGGGGACGGGAGAGGAGAGACAGTTGTTTCTAAATAGAGAGGATAGTGCTGTAGTAAAGTGTCATGTTCCCACCACAGGAGGTTGGTGGTTCCTTAATAGGGGAGGATGGGTTTATAGTAATGGCTGGAACGGAATTAATGGAATGGTATGAAACACATCAAACATGCCATTGCATTCACTCCGTTCCAGCCATTACTATGAGCCGTCCTCCCCTCAGCAGCCTCCGCTGGATCCCACCCACACAAAACACTTTCCTTTCTGTCCCACAATTTTGAAACATTGGTGAATGTGAACGATTAAAATGAGTGCCAATCAAAACAAACCTCTGTTTCCACAAACAGAACTGAAGTCCTTTACACACACCTGTTGTGAAGACTATAAGGTCAACACGTGGCCATGTTGCCAATATAAACAGTATCATTGGGTGTGCCTGCCAACTAGCTGATGTAACAGTGAATGCTCCTGTTGCTTAGTCACTTTATCCCTACCTATATGTACATATTTCTTCCACAATGACCTTGTACTCCTGCACATTGACTCTGTACTGGTAGCCTGTATATATAGCCATGTTTTTACCTCGTACTCCTGCATATTGACTCAGTACTGATACCCTGTATATATAGACAAAATACTACCTCATACCCTGCATATTGATTCAGTACTGATACCCTGTATATATAGACAAGATACTACCTCATACCCCTGCATATTGACTCAGTACTGATACCCTGTATATATAGACAAGATACTACCTCATACCCCTGCATATTGACTCAGTACTGATACCCTGTATATATAGACAAAATACTACCTCATACCCTGCATATTGATTCAGTACTGATACCCTGTATATATAGACAAGATACTACCTCATACCCCTGCATATTGACTCAGTACTGATACCCTGTATATATAGACAAGATACTACCTCATACCCCTGCATATTGACTCAGTACTGATACCCTGTATATATAGACAAGATACTACCTCATACCCCTGCATATTGACTCAGTACTGATACCCTGTATATATAGACAAGATACTACCTCATACCCCTGCATATTGACTCAGTACTGGTACCCTGTATATATAGACAAGATACTACCTCGTACCCCTGCATATTGACTCAGTACTGGTACCCTGCATATATAGCCAAGTTATTACCTCGTACCCATGCGCATTGAGTCTATACTGGTACCCTGTATATATAGCCATGTTATTACCTCGTACCCATGCGCATTGAGTCTATACTGGTACCCTGTATATATAGCCATGTTATTACATCGTACCCATGCACATTGAGTCAGTACTGCAGTTGAGGTGGTGAACTTTGAGCTTTTCACCTGTTGCAAAACAACGGCCCGTCCTTCCTGCCCTCCCTCACGCTCTCACTCACTCACTCACTCACTCACTCACTCACTCACTCACTCACTCACTCACTCACTCACTCACTCACTCACTCACTCACCACTCACTCACTCACTCACTCACTCACTCACTCACTCACTCACTCACTCACTCACTCACGGAAGGGTAGCCTAGTGGTTAGAGTGTTGGACTAGTAACCGGAAGGTTGCAAGTTCAAATCCCTGAGCTGACAAGGTACACATCTGTCGTTCTGCCCCTGAACAGGCAGTTAACCCACTGTTCCTAGGCCGTCATTGAAAATAAGAATTTGTTCTTAACTGACTTGCCAAAATAAATGAAAAAAAAGCTCTTTCACACACACTAGTGATGCATGGGTTGAATCAAAACCACTAGTCCCCGTGGTTATATCTGCAATGCGTGTAAGGTCAAATAATATTGTGTGGGTGAATGCCGGGCAGGTTGAATAGAGAGAAAACAATGCAATTCATATCTAAAGGCTACATTGAGGTTTTACTTTCATTCAATTGATCTGGTGTTAGAGTGTAGACGCAGCCTCCGCTTAGGTCTAACTGTAAAGGGTATAATAGTTGGGTCTAACTGTAAATGCCCTAACTGTAAAGGGTATAATAGTTGGGTCTAACTGTAAAGGGTATAATAGTTGGGTCTAACTGTAAAGGGTCTAACTGTAAAGGGTCAAACTGTAAAGGGTTTAACTGTAAAGGGTCAAACTGTAAAGGGTTTAACTGTAAAGGGTCAAACTGTAAAGGGTTTAACTGTAAAGGGTCAAACTGTAAAGGGTTTAACTGTAAAGGGTCAAACTGTAAAGGGTCTAACTGTACAGGGTCTAACTGTACAGGGTCTAATTGTAAAGGGTCTAATTGTACAGGGTCTAACTGTAAAGGGTCTAACTGTACAGGGTCTAACTGTACAGGGTCTAACTGTGCAGGGTCTAATTGTAAAGGGTCTAACTGTACAGGGTCTAACTGTACAGGGTCTAACTGTACAGGGTCTAACTGTACAGGGTCTAACTGTACAGGGTCTAATTGTACAGGGTCTTACTGTAAAGGGTCTAACTGTACAGGGTCTAACTGTAAAGGGTCTAACTGTAGGGTATAACTGTACAGGGCCTCACTGTAGGGTTGAACTGTACAGGGTCTAACTGTAAAGGGTCTAACTGTAGGGTATAACTGTACAGGGCCTCACTGTAGGGTTGAACTGTACAGGGTCTAACTGTACAGGGTCTAACTGTACAGGGTCTAACTGTACAGGGTCTAACTGTAAAGGGCCTAAATGTAAAGGGTCTAACTGTAGGGTCTAACTGTACAGAGTCTATCTGTAGGGCCTAACTGTAAAGGGTCTAACTGTAAATGCCCTAAATGTACAGGGTCTAACTGTACAGGGTCTAACTGTACAGGGTCTAACTGTAAAGCGTCTAACTGTTGGGTCTAACTGAACAGGGCCTAACTGTACAGGGTCTAACTGTAAATGCCCTAACTGTAAAGGGTCTAACTGTAAAGGGTCTAACTGTAAAGGGTCTAACTGTACAGGGTCTAACTGTAAATGCCCAAGCTGTAAATGCCCAAACTGTAAAGGGCCTAACTGTACAGGGCCTAACTGTACAGGGCCTAACTGTAAATGCCCAAGCTGTAAATGCCCAAACTGTACAGGGCCTAACTGTACAGGGCCTAACTGTACAGGGCCTAACTGTAAATGCCCAAGCTGTAAATGCCCAAACTGTAAAGGGCCTAACTGTACAGGGTCTAACTGTACAGGGTCTAACTGTACAGGGTCTAACTGTAAATGCCCAAGCTGTAAATGCCCAAACTGTAAAGGGCCTAACTGTACAGGGTCTAACTGTACAGGGTCTAACTGTACAGGGTCTAACTGTAAATGCCCAAGCTGTAAATGCCCAAACTGTAAAGGGCCTAACTGTACAGGGCCTAACTGAACAGGGCCTAACTGTACAGGGTCTAACTGTAAATGCCCTAACTGTAAAGGGTCTAACTGTACAGGGTCTAACTGTACAGAGTCTAAGTGTACAGGGTCTAACTGTAAAGGGCCTTTTAGTAGGGTCTAACTGTACAGGGTCTAACTGTAAAGGGCCTAACTGTAAAGGGTCTAACTGTAAAGGGTCTAACTGTAGGGTCTAACTGTAAAGGGTCTAACTGTACAGGGTCTAACTGTAAAGGGCCTTTTAGTAGGGTCTAACTGCAAAGGGTCTAACTGGAGGGTCTCTAACTGTATAGGGTCTAAGTGTACAGGGTCTAACTGTAAAGGGCCTTTTAGTAAGGTCTAACTGTAAAGGGCCTTTTAGTAGGGTCTAACTGCAAAGGGTCTAACTGGAGGGTCTCTAACTGTATAGGGTCTAAGTGTACAGGGTCTAACTGTAAAGGGCCTTTTAGTAAGGTCTAACTGTAAAGGGTCTAACTGTAAAGGGTCTCACTGTAAAGGGTCTCACTGTAAAGGGCCTCACTGTAAAGGGCCTCACTGTACAGGGCCTAACTGTACAGGGCCTAACTGTAAAATGTCGAACAGTAGGGTGTAACTGTAGGGTCTAACAGTAGGGTGTAACTGTAGGGCCTATCTGTAGCGTGCAATAATACACTCCATCTGCAAATTGCTTTTGGGAACTTCGCCAGAAAAACTTGATCTTCTCTACTGAGCAAGAAAGGACAATATCAGAGTTTAATTCAATAGAAGGACCAAAAGAGTAGTCTTATGTTATAGAAGAGAGGACCAGAACAGTAGTCTGTTATAGTAGAGGACCAGAACAGTAGTCTGATGTTATAGAAGAGAGGACCAGAACAGTAGTCTGTTATAGAAGAGAGGACCAGAACAGTAGTCTGGTGTTATAGAAGAGAGGACCAGAACAGTAGTCTGGTGTTATAGAAGAGAGGACCAGAACAGTAGTCTGTTATAGAAGAGAGGACCAGAACAGTAGTCTGTTATAGTAGAGAGGACCAGAACAGTAGTCTGTTATAGTAAAGAGGACCAGAACAGTAGTCTAATGTTATAGAAGAGAGGACCAGATCAGTAATCTGTTATAGAAGAGAGGACCAGAACAGTAGTCTGTTATAGTAGAGAGGACCAGATCAGTAATCTGTTATAGAAGAGAGGACCAGAACAGTAGTCTGTTATAGTAGAGAGGACCAGAACAGTAGTCTGTTATAGAAGAGAGGACCAGAACAGTAGTCTGGTGTTATAGAAGAGAGGACCAGAACAGTAGTCTAATGTTATAGAAGAGAGGACCAGAACAGTAGTCTGTTATAGAAGAGAGGACCAGAACAGTAGTCTGATATTATAGAAGAGAGGACCAGAACAGTAGTCTAATGTTATAGAAGAGAGGACCAGAACAGTAGTCTAATGTTAGAGAAGAGAGGACCAGAACAGTAGTCTGTTATAGTAGAGAGGACCAGAACAGTAGTCTGTTATAGAAGAGAGGACCAGAACAGTAGTCTAATGTTATAGAAGAGAGGACCAGAACAGTAGTCTGGTGTTAAAGAAGAGAGGACCAGAACAGTAGTCTAATGTTATAGGAGAGAGGACCAGAACAGTCATCTGTTATAGTAGAGAAGACCAGAACAGTAGTCTGTTATAATAGAGAGGACCAGAACAGTAGTCTGATGTAGAAGAGAAGACCAGAACAGTAGTCTGGTGTTATAGAAGAGAGGACCAGAACAGTAGTCTAATGTTGTAGAAGAGAGGACCAGAACAGTAGTCTGATGTTATAGGAGAGAGGACCAGAACAGTAGTCTGTTATAGAAGAGAGGACCAGAACAGTAGTCTGTTATAGCAGAGAGGACCACAACAGTAGTCTGGTGTTATAGAAAAGAGGACCAGAACAGTAGTCTGATGTTATAGGAGAGAGGACCAGAACAGTAGTCTGGTGTTATAGAAGAGAGGACCAGAACAGTAGTCTGGTGTTATAGGAGAGAGGACCAGAACAGTAGTCTGTTATAGTAGAGAAGACCAGAACAGTATTCTGATGTTATAGGAGAGAGGACCAGAACAGTAGTCTGTTATAGTAGAGAAGACCAGAACAGTAGTCTGGTGTTATAGAAGAGAGGACCAGAACAGTAGTCTGTTATAGTAGAGAGGACCAGAACAGTAGTCTGTTATAGTAGAGAGGACCAGAACAGTAGTCTGTTATAGAAGAGAGGACCAGAACAGTAGTCTGGTGTTATAGAAGAGAGGACCAGAACAGTAGTCTAATGTTATAGAAGAGAGGACCAGAACAGTAGTCTGTTATAGAAGAGAGGACCAGAACAGTAGTCTGATAGTCTAATGTTATAGAAGAGAGGACCAGAACAGTAGTCTAATGTTATAGAAGAGAGGACCAGAACAGTAGTCTAATGTTAGAGAAGAGAGGACCAGAACAGTAGTCTGTTATAGTAGAGAGGACCAGAACAGTAGTCTGTTATAGAAGAGAGGACCAGAACAGTAGTCTAATGTTATAGAAGAGAGGACCAGAACAGTAGTCTGGTGTTAAAGAAGAGAGGACCAGAACAGTAGTCTAATGTTATAGGAGAGAGGACCAGAACAGTAGTCTGTTATAGTAGAGAAGACCAGAACAGTAGTCTGATGTTATAGGAGAGAGGACCAGAACAGTAGTCTGTTATAGTAGAGAGGACCAGAACAGTAGTCTGTTATAGCAGAGAGGACCACAACAGTAGTCTGGTGTTATAGAAAAGAGGACCAGAACAGTAGTCTGATGTTATAGAGAGAGGACCAGAACAGTAGTCTGGTGTTATAGAAGAGAGGACCAGAACAGTAGTCTGGTGTTATAGAGAGAGGACCAGAACAGTAGTCTGTTATAGTCTAGAGAAGGACCAGAACAGTAGTCTGGTGTTATAGAAGAGAGGACCAGAACAGTAGTCTAATGTTGTAGAAGAGAGGACCAGAACAGTAGTCTGTTATAGAAGAGAGGACCAGAACAGTAGTCTAATGTTGAAGAACAGTAGTCTGTAGGACCAGAACAGTAGTCTGTTATAGAAGAGAGGACCAGAACAGTAGTCTGTTATAGAAGAGAGGACCAGAACAGTAGTCTGTTATAGAAGAGAGGACCAGAACAGTAGTCTAATGTTATAGAAGAGAGGACCAGAACAGTAGTCTGTTATAGAAGAGAGGACCACAACAGTAGTCTGGTGTTATAGAAAAGAGGACCAGAACAGTAGTCTGTTATAGAAGAGAGGACCAGAACAGTAGTCTGATGTTATAGGAGAGAGGACCAGAACAGTAGTCTGTTATAGAAGAGAGGACCACAACAGTAGTCTGTTATAGAAGAGAGGACCACAACAGTAGTCTGGTGTTATAGAAAAGAGGACCAGAACAGTAGTCTGTTATAGAAGAGAGGACCAGAACAGTAGTCTGATGTTATAGGAGAGAGGACCAGAACAGTAGTCTGATATTATAGAAGAGAGGACCAGAACAGTAGTCTAATGTTGTAGAAGAGAGGACCAGAACAGTAGTCTGTTATAGAAGAGAGGACCAGAACAGTAGTCTAATGTTAGAGAAGAGAGGACCAGAACAGTAGTCTAATGTTAGAGAAGAGAGGACCAGAACAGTAGTCTGTTATAGTAGAGAGGACCAGAACAGTAGTCTAATGTTATAGAAGAGAGGACCAGAACAGTAGTCTAATGTTATAGAAGAGAGGACCAGAACAGTAGTCTAATGTTATAGAAGAGAGGACCAGAACAGTAGTCTGGTGTTATAGAAGAGAGGACCAGAACAGTAGTCTAATGTTATAGGAGAGAGGACCAGAACAGTAGTCTGTTATAGAAGAGAGGACCAGAACCGTAGTCTGGTGTTATAGAAAAGAGGACCAGAACAGTAGTCTGTTATAGAAGAGAGGACCAGAACAGTAGTCTGATGTTATAGGAGAGAGGACCAGAACCGTAGTCTGGTGTTATAGAATAGAGGACCAGAACAGTAGTCTGTCATAGAAGAGAGGACCAGAACAGTAGTCTGATGTTATAGGAGAGAGGACCAGAACAGTAGTCTGTTATAGAAGAGAGGACCAGAACAGTAGTCTGGTGTTATAGAAAAGAGGACCAGAACAGTAGTCTGTTATAGAAGAGAGGACCAGAACAGTAGTCTGTTATAGAAGAGAGGACCAGAACAGTAGTCTGTTATAGAAGAGAGGACCAGAACAGTAGTCTAATGTTAGAGAAGAGAGGACCAGAACAGTAGTCTGTTATAGTAGAGAGGACCAGAACAGTAGTCTGTTATAGAAGAGAGGACCAGAACAGTAGTCTGGTGTTATAGAAGAGAGGACCAGAACAGTAGTCTAATGTTATAGGAGAGAGGACCAGAACAGTAGTCTGTTATAGTAGAGAAGACCAGAACAGTAGTCTGATGTTATAGGAGAGAGGACCAGAACAGTAGTCTGTTATAGTAGAGAAGACCAGAACAGTAGTCTGGTGTTATAGAAGAGAGGACCAGAACAGTAGTCTGTTATAGTAGAGAGGACCAGAACAGTAGTCTGATATAGAAGATAAGACCAGAACAGTAGTCTGGTGTTATAGAAGAGAGGACCAGAACAGTAGTCTAATGTTGTAGAAGAGAGGACCAGAACAGTAGTCTGTTATAGAAGAGAGGACCAGAACAGTAGTCTGTTATAGAAGAGAGGACCACAACAGTAGTCTGGTGTTATAGAAAAGAGGACCAGAACAGTAGTCTGTTATAGAAGAGAGGACCAGAACAGTAGTCTGTTATAGAAGAGAGGACCAGAACAGGGTGTTATAGAAGAGAGGACCAGAACAGTAGTCTGTTATAGAAGAGAGGACCAGAACAGTAGTCTGTGTTATAGAAGGACCAGAACAGTAGTCTGTTATAGAAGAGGACCAGAACAGTAGTCTGTTATAGAAGAGAGGACCAGAACAGTAGTCTGTTATAGAAGAGAGGACCAGAACAGTAGTCTGTTATAGAAGAGAGGACCAGAACAGTAGTCTGTTATAGAAGAGAGGACCAGAACAGTAGTCTGTTATAGGACCAGAACAGTAGTCTGTTATAGAAGGACCAGAACAGTAGTCTGTTATAGAAGAGAGGACCAGAACAGTAGTCTAATGTTATAGAAGAGAGGACCAGAACAGTAGTCTAGAACATGTTATAGAAGAGAGGACCAGAACAGTGGTCTAATGTTATAGAAGAGAGGACCAGAACAGTAGTCTGTTATAGAAGAGAGGACCAGAACAGTAGTCTGTTATAGAAGAGAGGACCAGAACAGTAGTCAGTTATAGAAGAGAGGACCAGAACAGTAGTCTGTTATAGAAGAGAGGATCAGAACAGTAGTCTGTTATAGAAGAGAGGACCAGAACAGTAGTCTGTTATAGAAGAGAGGACCAGAACAGTAGTCTGTTATAGAAGAGAGGACCAGAACAGTAGTCTAATGTTATCTAATGTGAAGAGAGGACCAGAACAGTAGTCTAATGTTATAGAAGAGAGGACCAGAACAGTAGTCTAATGTTATAGAAGAGAGGACCAGAACAGTAGTCTGTTATAGAAGAGAGGACCAGAACAGTAGTCTGATATTATAGAAGAGAGGACCAGAACAGTAGTCTAATGTTAAAGAAGAGAGGACCAGAACAGTAGTCTGATATTATAGAAGAGAGGACCAGAACAGTAGTCTAATGTTATAGAAGAGAGGACCAGAACAGTAGTCTAATGTTAGAGAAGAGAGGACCAGAACAGTAGTCTGTTATAGTAGAGAGGACCAGAACAGTAGTCTGTTATAGAAGAGAGGACCAGAACAGTAGTCTGGTGTTATAGAAGAGAGGACCAGAACAGTAGTCTAATGTTATAGAAGAGAGGACCAGAACAGTAGTCTGGTGTTATAGAAGAGAGGACCAGAACAGTAGTCTAATGTTATAGGAGAGAGGACCAGAACAGTAGTCTGTTATAGAAGAGAGGACCAGAACAGTAGTCTGGTGTTATAGAAAAGAGGACCAGAACAGTAGTCTGTTATAGAAGAGAGGACCAGAACAGTAGTCTGATGTTATAGGAGAGAGGACCAGAACAGTAGTCTGATGTTATAGGAGAGAGGACCAGAACAGTAGTCTGTTATAGAAGAGAGGACCAGAACAGTAGTCTGGTGTTATAGAAAAGAGGACCAGAACAGTAGTCTGTTATAGAAGAGAGGACCAGAACAGTAGTCTGTTATAGAAGAGAGGACCAGAACAGTAGTCTGTTATAGAAGAGAGGACCAGAACAGTAGTCTAATGTTAGAGAAGAGAGGACCAGAACAGTAGTCTGTTATAGTAGAGAGGACCAGAACAGTAGTCTGTTATAGAAGAGAGGACCAGAACAGTAGTCTGGTGTTATAGAAGAGAGGACCAGAACAGTAGTCTAATGTTATAGGAGAGAGGACCAGAACAGTAGTCTGTTAAAGAAGAGAGGACCAGAACAGTAGTCTAATGTTATAGGAGAGAGGACCAGAACAGTAGTCTGTTATAGTAGAGAAGACCAGAACAGTAGTCTGGTGTTATAGAAGAGAGGACCAGAACAGTAGTCTGTTATAGTAGAGAGGACCAGAACAGTAGTCTGATATAGAAGATAAGACCAGAACAGTAGTCTGGTGTTATAGAAGAGAGGACCAGAACAGTAGTCTAATGTTGTAGAAGAGAGGACCAGAACAGTAGTCTGTTATAGAAGAGAGGACCAGAACAGTAGTCTGTTATAGAAGAGAGGACCAGAACAGTAGTCTAATGTTGTAGAAGAGAGGACCAGAACAGTAGTCTGTTATAGAAGAGAGGACCAGAACAGTAGTCTGTTATAGAAGAGAGGACCAGAACAGTAGTCTGTTATAGAAGAGAGGACCAGAACAGTCGTCTAATGTTATAAAAGAGAGGACCAGAACAGTCGTCTGTTATAGAAGAGAGGACCACAACAGTAGTCTGGTGTTATAGAAAAGAGGACCAGAACAGTAGTCTGTTATAGAAGAGAGGACCAGAACAGTAGTCTGTTATAGAAGAGAGGACCAGAACAGTAGTCAGTTATAGAAGAGAGGACCAGAACAGTAGTCTGTTATAGAAGAGAGGATCAGAACAGTAGTCTGTTATAGAAGAGAGGACCAGAACAGTAGTCTGTTATAGAAGAGAGGACCAGAACAGTAGTCTGTTATAGAAGAGAGGACCAGAACAGTAGTCTGTTATAGAAGAGAGGACCAGAACAGTAGTCTAATGTTATAGAAGAGAGGACCAGAACAGTAGTCTAATGTTATAGAAGAGAGGACCAGAACAGTAGTCTGTTATAGAAGAGAGGACCAGAACAGTAGTCTGTTATAGAAGAGAGGACCAGAACAGTAGTCTGTTATAGAAGAGAGGATCAGAACAGTAGTCTGTTATAGAAGAGAGGACCAGAACAGTAGTCTGTTATAGAAGAGAGGACCAGAACAGTAGTCTGTTATAGAAGAGAGGACCAGAACAGTAGTCTGTTATAGAAGAGAGGACCAGAACAGTAGTCTAATGTTATAGAAGAGAGGACCAGAACAGTAGTCTAATGTTATAGAAGAGAGGACCAGAACAGTAGTCTAATGTTATAGAAGAGAGGACCAGAACAGTAGTCTGTTATAGAAGAGAGGACCAGAACAGTAGTCTGATGTTATAGAAGAGAGGACCAGAACAGTAGTCTAATGTTATAGAAGAGAGGACCAGAACAGTAGTCTAATGTTAGAAGAGAGGACCAGAACAGTAGTCTGTTATAGTAGAGAGGACCAGAACAGTAGTCTGTTATAGAAGAGAGGACCACAACAGTAGTCTGGTGTTATAGAAAAGAGGACCAGAACAGTAGTCTGATGTTATAGGAGAGAGGACCAGAACAGTAGTCTGTTATAGAAGAGAGGACCAGAACAGTAGTCTGTTATAGAAGAGAGGACCAGAACAGTAGTCTGTTATAGAAGAGAGGACCAGAACAGTAGTCTGATATTATAGAAGAGAGGACCAGAAGAGTAGTCTGTTTGGGAAAGATTTGCCGAAGTGTTACAAGGAAGATGATGGCAGTTTGGTTATATGTGATGATTGTGAGATGATATGGCCTACAAATTCGACTTTTTTAAGATGCAGACTTCAAAATTGCACGTCAAAGCAACTTTACCGGCTACAGTTCAGGTAGGTTAAATGGAAAATAGGGACGTGGATCAGAAAACCAGTCAGTATCTGGTGTGACCACCATTTGCCTCATGCAGCGCGACACACTTTGCAGCGCGACACACATTGCAGCGCAACACATCATGCAGCGCGACACACATTGCAGCGCGACACACATTGCAGCGCAACACATCATGCAGCGCAGCGCAACACATCATGCAGCGCGACACACATTGTGGCCTGTGGAATGTTGTCCCGCTCCTCTTCAATGGCTGTGCGAAGTTAATGGATATTGGCGGGGACTGGAACACGCTGTCGTACACGTCCAAAACATGCTCAATAGGTGACATGTCTGGTGAGTAGGCGGGCCATGGAAGAACAGGGACATTTTCATCTTCCGATAATTGTGTACAGATCGTTGCGACATGGGGCTGTGTATTATCATGCTGAAACATGAGGTGGTGGTGGTGGATGAAATGGCACGACAATGGGTTCGTGTGTTCGTTGTCTGTAGCCAATGTCTGCCCATACCGTAACCCCACCGCCACCATGGGGCTCTCTGTTCAGAGAGTTGACATCCGCAAACCGCTCTGCCATACAGTTGAAACCGCGATTCATCCTTAAAGACCACATAAAATACACAAAATTGCATTGAAAATCGTTCTTTTGTTTTTTAGTTATTTCATTTTCTCCACGGTCCCTAACCATCTTTGCTGCGCAAGATAAGCAAAAAAGAAATAGAAAACTTTACCTATGTCAACTATATTGAAGCCTTCATTCTATTGATTTATGAAATTATTCTGGTGAACAAGGGTTTACAAATAGCCGACCAAAATCTCAGAAATTAGAAGCAGAAATATAAAGCCTATCAAAATGTCAGAAATTAGAAGAAGAAATATAAAGCCTATCAAAATGTCAGAAATTAGAAGAAGAAATATAAGCCTATCAAAATGTCAGAAATTAGAAGAAGAAATATAAGCCTATCAAAATGTCAGAAATTAGAAGAAGAAATATAAGCCTATCAAAATGTCAGAAATTAGAAGAAGAAATATAAGCCTATCAAAATGTCAGAAATTAGAAGAAGAAATATAAGCCTATCAAAATGTCAGAAATTAGAAGAAGAAATATAAGCCTATCAAAATGTCAGAAATTAGAAGAAGAAATATAAGCCTATCAAAATGTCAGAAATTAGAAGAAGAAATATAAGCCTATCAAAGTGTCAGAAATTAAAAGCAGAAATGTAAGCCTATCAAAAAAAATTGCTCCGTCCATCTTAGACTGTACATCACATTTTCTATTTGCGGGTTAAGGTTGGGCATGAGCCTCAGATTTCAATTTATCCACATATTCCAGCGGTTGTGGATAGATTATTAGCAATTAACAAAATGATGTGTGTGAACAAACAGCTGACCCGCGCATAACTAACACACACACACACACACACACACACACACACACACACACTCCGCCACACACACACACACACACACACACACACACACACACACACACACACACACACACACACACACACACACACACACACACACACACACACACACACACACACACACACACACACACACACACACACACACACACACACACACACACACACACACACACACAGCGTGACGTGAAAACGTCAAAGATGTGGCGGTGGACAGTGTGAAAACAGACAAGAGGTGTCCGCAGGCACAAAGGGTTATAGGTCAAAGGCCACATCCCATATCAGGGATTCCTATTGAGCTTAGTATTAATTAACTTTCCATCAATTTCTGTCCAGCTGAATATAGCGTAAATCAAATCCAATCAAATGTATTTATTTATAACCATCTCTGCAGCACTTCGCCAATCAGGCCTTTATGGTAGAGTGGCCAGACAGAATCCACTCTTCAGTAAATGACACATGACAGACCACTTGGAGTTTGCCAAAAGCCACGTAAAGGACTCAGGCCATGAGAAACAAGATTCTCTGTGGGGATGTTTTTTAGTGGCAGGGACTGGGAGACTAGTCAGAATCGAGGGAAAGATGAACGGAGCAAAGCACAGAGAGATCAAATCAAATCAAATGTATTTATATAGCCCTTCGTACATCAGCTGATATCTCAAAGTGCTGTACAGGAACCCAGCCTAAAACCCCAAACAGCAAGCAATGCAGGTGTAGAAGCACGGTGGCTAGGAAAAACTCCCTAGAAAGGCAAAACCTAGGAAGAAACCTAGAGAGGAACCAGGCTATGTGGGGTGGCCAGTCCTCTTCTGGCTGTGCCGGGTGGAGATTATAACAGAACATGGCCAAGATGTTCAAATGTTCATAAATGACCAGCATGGTCCAATAATAATAAGGCAGAACAGTTGAAACTGGAGCAGCAGCACGGCCAGGTGGACTGGGGACAGCAAGGAGTCATCATGTCAGGTAGTCCTGAGGCATGGTCCTAGGGCTCAGGTCCTCCGAGAGAGAGAAAGAAAGAGAGAATTAGAGAGAGCACACTTAAATTCACACAGGACACCGAATAGGACAGGAGAAGTACTCCAGGTATAACAAACTGACCCTAGCCCCCCGACACATAAACTACTGCAGCATAAATACTGGAGGCTGAGACAGGAGGGGTCAGGAGACACTGTGGCCCCATCTGATGATACCCCCGGACAGGGCCAAACCTATGTTTTTAAGCCGAATGTTACGAATGATCTGTCCAAATATGTAAATGACTGTTTCAAATATAGTCATACAACTTTTCTTATCTACTACTATTAGCACTGCTGCTAATGATGTTGAACTCTGCTGGGAGCAGGTGATCGTTTAACAGTGTAGTGTGTGTGTGTGTGTGTGTGTTTGGGTGTGTGTGTGTTTGGGTGTGTGTGTGTGTGTGTGTGGGTGTGTGTGTGTGTGTGTGTTGTGTGTGTGTGTGTGTGTGTGTGTGTGTGTGTGTGTGTGTGTGTGTGTGTGTGTGTGTGTGCGCGTGCGTGCATACGTGCTCCTGAACAGAATAGAGCCTTGTAAACGCCTCAACGTCTTCTCTAAATGCTTTATCTCCTCATGTTTGGAGTGACCGATATATGTTCCCTGTCATTCTGCCAGCCACCCAGGCAGTCCTGCACCAATCACAGACCCCGTAACACCCCCTTCACAGCCAGCCACCCAGGCTGACCTACACAGCAAGACATCTATCAATTTAGCATCCCTCCTATCAGCCAGGTTAGCATCACTCCATGATCTCCTGCTGTCTTCTTCCCAGTCCGGTGGACGGTGTCACAGTGTTTAGACCCAGACAGAGACAGGCAGTGTGAAAACAGAGCTGGATGCTTGACCGTACATAGTATAGTCTTACTGTACTCCTTCATGTATAACAGCTCTACCAGATTTACAGTGTGTTCATTACTTGGCAAATATATTTATCAAAGGTTATTTCCCTTTCCCTCTCTTCACCCTCTCTCTCTCTCCCCCCTCTCCCTCTCATCCCCTCTCCCTCTCATCCCCTCTCCCCCTCTCCCCCTCATCCCCTCTCCCTCTCTTCCCCCTCTCCTTTATCTTCACCCTCACTCTCCCCCACTCCCTCTCATCCCCTATCCCTCTCTTCCCCCTCTCCTTTAACTTCACCTCTCTCTCTCTCTCTCTCTCTCTCTCTCTCTCTCTCTCTCTCTCTCTCTCTCTCTCTCTCTCTCTCCCTCTCTCCCCTCTCCCTCTCTTCCCCCTCTCCTTTATCTTCACCCCTCTCTCTCTCTCTCCCCCTCTCCTTTATCTTCACCCTCTCTCTCTCTCCCCCTCTCTCTCTCATCCCCTCTCCCTCTCTTCCCCCTCTCCTTTATCTTCACCGTCTCTCTCTCTTCCCCCTCTCCTTTATCTTCACCCTCTTCTTTATCTTCCCCATCTCCCTATTTTCCCCCTCTCCCTCTCTCCCCCTCTCTCTCTCCCCCTCTCCCTCTCATCCCCTCTCCCTCTCTTCCCCCTCTCCTTTATCTTCATCCTCTCCCTCTCTTCCCCCTCTCTCTCTTCCCCCTCTCCTTTATCTTCACCCTCTCCTTTATCTTCCCCATCTCCCTATTTTCCCCCTCTCCCTCTCTTCCCCCTCTCTCTCTTCCCCCTCTCCTTTATCTTCCCCCTCTTCTTTATCTTCCCCATCTCTCTATTTTCCCCCTCTCCCTCTCCCTCTCCCTCTCTTCCCCCTCTCTCTCTCCCCCTCTCCCTCTCTTCCCCCTCTCCTTTATCTTCCCCCTCTCCTTTATCTTCCCCATCTCCCTATTTTCCCCCTCTCCCTCTCTTCCCCCTCCCTCTTCCCCCTCTCCCTCTCTTCCCCATCTGCAGTTGTTGGGCACCAGTGTGGTGGTGGATATAGCTGTGATGGGCGAGGCCCACGGTCTGATCTCAGACCTGCTGGCGGACCCCTCACTGCCCCCCAACACCTTCACCTCCCTCCGTGCCGTCAGCAGCCTGCTCACCACTCAGCTCAACTTCCAGGTAAGAGCTGAACTCTTTACAACTGCTTCTACGTCACTGACAGAATGTGTAAGGGCAGTGTGCAATATATATATATAAGGGCAGTGTGCAATATATATATATATATATGATGCATGATATGCAGTACCAGTCAAAAGTTTGGACACACCTTCTCATTCAACGGGTTTTTTTTTTTACATTGTAAAATAATAGTGAAGACATCAAAACTATGAAATAAAACATATGGAATCATGTCGTAACCAAAAAAGTGTTAAACAAATCAAAATGTAATTTATATTTGAGATTCTTCAAAGTAGCCACCCTTTGTCTTGACAGCTTTGCACACTCTTGGCGTTCTCTCAACCAGCTTCATGAGGTAGTCACCTGGAATGCATTTTAATTACCTCTTTTGGGATAGGGGGTAGCATTTTCACTTTTGGATGAATAGCGTGCCCAGAGTGAACTGCCTCCTACTCTGTCCCAGATGCTAATATATGCATATCATTATTAGTATTGGATAGGAAACACTCTGAAGTTTCTAAAACTGTTTGAATGATGTCTGTGAGTATTATTGAACTCATATGGCAGGTGAAAACCTGAGAAAAATCCAACCAGGAAGTGGGACATCTGAGGTTTGTAGTTTTTCAATGCTTGGCCTACCGAATACATCGTTTCTATGGAGTCAAGTTGTACTTCCTACGGCTTCCACTAGATGTCAACCGTCTTTAGAAACTTGTTTCAGGCTTCTGCTATAAAGGAGGGACTCATGAGACCTGTTTGAGTCAGTGGTCTGGCAGAGTGTCTCAGGCTCGTGCCGCGTGCTCCCGACAGAGTTAGCTCTCGTTCCCGTGCTTTTCTTCAGACATAGGAATACTCCGGTTGGAACATTATTGATGTTTTATGTTAAAAACATCTTAAAGATTGATTCCATACATAGTTTCACTTGTTTCTACGACCTGTAATGGAACTTTTCGAGTTTTTGTCTGGACGAAGTGCTGGCACCTCATGAAGATGGATTACTGGGCTGAACACGCTAACAACCAGTGGCTATTTGGACATAAATGATGGACTTTATGGAACTTTATGGAACAAATCAGTCACTTATTGTCGAACTGGGATTCCTGGGAGTGCCTTCTGATGAAGATCATCAAAGGTAAGTTAATATATATAGTGTTATTTCTAACTTCTGTTGACTCCAAAATGGCAGATATTTCTCTGGCTGGATTGGGCTCTGAGCACGGTTCTCAGATTATGCTTTTTCCGTAAAGTTTTTTTGAAATCTGACACAGCGGTTGCATTAAGGAGAGGTTTATCTAAAGTTCCATGTGTAATACTTGTATCTTTTATCAATGTTTATTATGAGTATTTCTGCAAAATCACCAGATGTTTGGAATCAAAACATTACTGCACGTAACGCGCCAATGTAAACTGAGATTTGTGGATATAAATATGCACATTATCGAACAAAACATACATGTATTGTGTAGCGTGATGTCCTATGCGTGTCATCTGATGAAGATCATCAAAGGTTAGTGATTCATTTTATCTATATTTCTGCTTTTTGTGACTCCTATCTTTGGCTGGAAAAATGGCTGTGTTTCTTTTACTTGTAGTTGATCTATCATAATCATATGTTGTGCTTTCGCTGTAAAGCACTTTTGAAATCGGACACGATGGGTAGATTAACAAGATCCACAATCACCCAACCTCATCCCAGTTGAGATAGTTTGGGATGAGTTGGACCGCAGAGTGAAGGAAAAGCAGCCAACAAGTGTTCATCAACTCCTTCAAGACGGTTGGAAAAGCATTCCTCATGAAGCTGGTTGAGAGAACGCCAAGAGTGTGCAAAGCTGTCACGAAGGCAAAGGGTGGCTACTTTCAAGAATCTAAAATCTAAAATCTATTTTGAATTGTTTAACACTTGTTTGGTTACTACATGATGCCACATGTGTTATTTCATGGTTTTGATGTCTTCACTATTATTAAACAATGTAGAAAATAGTAAAGATAAAGAAAAACCCTCAAATGAGTAGGTGTGTCAAAACCTTTGACTGGTACTGTATGTGTAACTTGCAATATACTGTATGTATTGTGTATCATTTTAGTAGTATTTATTGGGATCCCCAATTAGCCGCTGCCAAGGCAGCAACTACTCTTCCTGGGGTCCAAACAGGAAACATAACAGTAAAATAAGTCAAATACATAATATACAGTAATATCATAATATACATACCACTACATAACACTACATAGTACTACATAACACTACATAATACTACATAACACTAGATAACACTAGATAACACTACATAATACTACATAATACTACATAACACTACATAACACTACATACCACTACACAACACTACATAACACTACATACTACTACATAATACTACATACTTCTACATTATGCTACATAACACTACATTGTACTGCATGACACTACATAACACGACATAACATGAAATAATACTACATAGCACTACATAATACTACATTTTACTACATAATAATACATAACAATAGATAATACTACATTTCACAAAAAATACTACTTTATACTATATTATACTTCATAACACTACATAATACTGCATAATACTTCATAATGCTACATAATACTACATAACACTACATAATATTGCATTGTACTACACAAAACTATATAGCACTACATAATACTACATAATACTACGTAACATGACATGCACTACATAACACAACATAATGCCGCATAATTCTACATAACACTACATAATACTTCATAACACTACATAATACAACATAACACGACATAATAGGACATAATACTACATAATACTACATCAACTCTTACCTCTGCCTCATGCTTCAGAAAAGGTAAAGGGCTCCTGTCCTATGAGCTGTCCCGGCTTGCACAAGACAAGGATTCGGTCAAGGCCACCCAGCTACATAATGTAATACATAGTACAGTGTAAATTACAGTACAAAATATATATCTGTGTGTCTCTTCACAGTCCCCGTTGGGTCGTAAAGGTGTTTTTTTCTGGTTTTTGAATCTGTTCTTTTTTTGCTAGCTTGAGTTACCTGGGGTTGCAGAGAGTTTCATGAAGTCGTTTTCCCAGCCTCTGTTCTGGACCTGGGGACTGTGAAGAGACCTCTGGTTGAATGTCTTGTGTTATACTGATGAGTGTCTGAACTGTGTGTCAACTGCTTGAACAGATTCGGTACCTTCAACACATCAATACCTCGCACAAAGACCAATAGTGATGCAATAGTGAGTCAATCACTCCTCAACTTTGAGCCAGGAGAGACTGACATGCGTGTTACTGACATTTTCCCTCTGTGTTCATCTAAGTGCGATAGGTGTTGCTCTGTTCTGGACCAACTGTAATTGCCCTACGTTCCTCTTTGCCGCACCTGACCACACAACTGGCCAGTGGTCCAGGTGTGACAAAACTAGGGCCTGTAGGACCTGTCTGGTCGACTGAAATGTCAAGAAAGCAGAGCAACACCTTATCATGGACAGATTAGGTTTAGTTTTGAGTGAGTGACTTGTCCCAAAAAATGTTTTGTTTGTTTTTGAGATATTTAGAACCAGCCTATTGTTAGTTACCCATTCTAGAACTGACTGGAGTTCTATATTAAACCTATTGTTAGTTACCCATTCTAGAACTGACTGAAGCTCTATGTTAAACCTATTGTTAGTTACCCATTCTAGAACTGACTGGAGTTCTATATTAAACCTATTGTTAGTTACCCATTCTAGAACTGACTGAAGCTCTATGTTAAACCTATTGTTAGAGCACCAGTCAGTTCTAGAATGGTAACTATGTTAAACCTATTGTTAGTTACCATTCTAGAACTGACTGGAGTTCTATGTTTAGGGTGTCATACATTAGATGTATTCTACTGTTGTAGCTGATGTATATACAGTACTGTTGAATCGTCAGTGTACATATACACACAGGCTTTATTCAAGGTCAGTGGGAAGGTCCTCCTCGATTGGGTACAGCTCCCCTTCCAGGTAGGAATAGATAGCATGAGTGAGTGACAGTCTGTTTGTGCTATCATGCCAACTCTTTATCACTCAATGCCGTTCGTAATGTTTGGCTTGACAATAACAGCAACGGAGTAGGCAAGAACACAAACAGATCTGGGACCAGCTTTAATGGAAAGATGCAGGAAAAGCATGAGGAAGAGTCCTGCCCTAGTGCCTAATCTACTGCCAGTCTTTCCCAAGCTGTCCATTCTGTTGCCTATCTAAAACACAACGTGGACCACAATGGAAATAAGTATAATATATGTATTTGTGTGTATAGTATGTACCGTAGGTTTACTTGGCTGAGGCACCGCTTTGTGTATGTTAAATATGTCAAATAAAATTAAATATACAAATCTTCCAGCCCCTGCACCGTCCGCGCCTCGCTCCCCTGGGCGTCAATCTGGGAGACGCCTACATCTGCTCCGACTCAGAGGAGGGATCTGAGAAGATAGGGGAGAGGACCAATACCTTACCTAAGGTGAGGACAGATGCATGGTGGGAAAGGGAGAGGGGGAGAGGAGTGGCCTGAGAAGACAGGTGAGAGGACCAATACCTTACCAAAGCTGAGAACAGATGCATGGTGGGAAAGGGAGATGGGCAGAGGAGGGGTCTGAGAAGGGGGGGACCAATATACTCTACCTAAGGGGAGAAGGGTCCTGACTGCTATACAGAGCCTTCAGAAAGTATTCACACCCCTTGACTTTTTCCACGTTTTGTTTTTTTACAAAGTGGAATTAAACTTTTAAAATTTACATTTTTGGTCAACAATCCATACAAAATACTCTGCAATGTCAAAGTGAAATTTTTACATTTGTAAAAACGAATATATCTTGATTAGATAAGTATTCATCCCCCTGAGTCAATACACGTTAGAATCACCTTTGTCAGCGATTACAGATGTGAGTCTTTCTGGGTAAGTCTCAGAGCTTTGCACGCCTGGATTGTAAAATATTTGCACATTATTCTTTAAAAAAAAAATTCAAGCTTTGTCAAGTTGGTTGTTAATCATTGCTAGGCGGACATATTAAGTCTTGTCGTAGATTTTAAAGCCAATTTAAGTCAAATCAGTAACTAGGCCACTCAGGAATATTCAATGCCATCTTGGTAAGCAACTGAAGTGTAGATTTGGCCTTGTGTTTTAGGTTATTGTCCTGCTGAAAGGTGAATTTGTCCTGCTGAAAGGTGAATTTGTCCTGCTGAAAGGTGAATTTGTCTCGCAGTATCTGTTGAAAATACACTTGGATGATATACCGTTTATACCACATACCAGGGTATTTTGAAATACAGTATATATACCCCAGTATGTAACCTTGTCGGTTTGTCAAATAAATTACATTCAGCTCAGGGCTCTAGCTATGCATGTGGTGGTTTGCTAACTTGCTAGCTAATTGGCTAAATGTCAAGATCAAACTTCTTGGTTACAAGCGGAGACATTCAATCAAATCAAATCGAATGTCATTTGTCACATGCGCCGAATGCAACAGGTGTAGACCTTATCGTGAAATGCTTACTTACAAGCCCTTTTAAACAACAATGCAGTTCAAGAAATAGAATTATGACAATATTTACAAAATAAAATAATGTCCCAAAAAAATACAAATAATAATACAATAAAATAACAATAATGAGGCTATAATCCCGGATCAAGATCCCTGTTGTCTAAATTGTTAAACTTTTTTTTTTTTACCCCTTATGTGCACTTGCAGTAATACTGTATACCTCGGTATAGTACTAAAAATGCTATGACGGTGTAAACATCTGGATAAGACCCAACCCTATTTTGAAAGCAGACTGAACCGCTAGTATTCTGCCTGTGGTTAGCTCTATTTCCTTAGTCCTTCCCTAGTCCTTGCCGATAACAAGCATACCCATAACATGATGCAGCCACCGCCATGCTTAAAATATGATGTGGTACTCAGTGATGTGTTGTGTTGGATTTACCCCAAACATAACCATTTGTATTCAGGACATAAAGTAAATGTCTTTGCAACATTTTTTGCAGTTTTACTTCAGTGCCTTATTGCAAACAGGATGCATATTTTATGTTTTTTTTATTCTGTACTGACTTCCTTCTTTTCAGTCTGTCAATTAGGTTAGTTTTGTGGAGTAACTACAATGTTGTTGATCCATCCTCAAGTTTATCTGGAAAAACCTCCCTGGTCTTTGTGGTTGAATCTGTATTTGAAATTTGTACAGTCAAATTTGTATTTGACTGTACAGGTGATGTGTGCAGTACAGCGATTACATTGTCATTATTGAACACAGAGTGGGTCCATGCAACTTAAAAAGCAAATGTTTACTCCTGAACTTATTTAGGCCATAAGATGTAGGTCATTTAACAGACACTCAAATCCAGAGTGACTTACAGGAGCAATTAGGGTTAAATAAAGATTCAAATAAATAAAATTAAAATAAGTGCCTTGCTCAAGGGGCACATCGGCAGATTTTTTCACCTTGTTGACTCAATTTGTACAAATTTAGAAAAACATAAGTCAAGGGGTGTGACTACTTTTTGAAGGCAGTGTATACTGACTGGTTTAAGACAAAATATCAGAGGAATTTCTTTTTTGGGGGTTGAAATTAAACAGTGTAAGAAATGACTTTGGTTACCACTAGTAGCGCCGTGATGCCATAGTGTGAAATATGTTGTTGAATCAGTGATTCGTCATTGTTATAACCCTCCCTAACATGACTTATGGCCTACGTAACAATGCTACACGCATATGTTCATGTTTTATTGTCTGGCTAATGAGCAAGAGTACTCCCCTGCTTTTAACTTTTTACCGTCAAAGAAAAGACTGTATTTTCATAGAGTTTCTTGTGGAAAAAAAAAAATGTGTGGTGCTTAGAGGGGGGGAGGGGGGGGGTTCTCCTTCTCGTTCTCTC
>NC_056447.1:51744358-51764358 GCF_018296145.1 Oncorhynchus tshawytscha | reverse complement strand
GCCTCACCCTGCCTCAGTCTGCACCTTCTACCTCACCCTGCCTCAGTCTGCACCTTCTGCCTCACCCTGCCTCACCCTGCCTCATTCTGCCTCACCCTGCCTCAGTCTGCACCTTCTGCCTCACCCTGCCTCATTCTGCCTCATTCTGCCTCACCCTGCCTCATTCCTCCTCACCCAGCCTCACCCAGCCTCAGTCTGCAGGCACTGCACTTCACTTCCTAAGTGGTTAGAGGAGACTGGAGAGTGAGTCATACTATACACACACACACACACACACAGACACACACACACACACACACACACACACTAAAGCCTCCAAGTAAGCCTAATGGGCCTCCTCTAACATTCACACAACCTCAGACAAACTTAAAGGACAAGTTTAACCCCCCCCAAAATGTGATATATTTTTCATTAGACACAGTTCTTTAACAAAAAAAAAGGTACTTTATGTCCGTTTTCCTCTCACTCAAACCCCCCACTCAAACCCCCCACTCAACCCCCCTCCCCCACTCACCCGTTGTCACAAACAACCCTTCCCGAAAATATGAACCCAAGTAAATGTTGTTAAATGAACCTCCTTTGATAGGATAGGAAAGAATAATCGTTATGTGGTCTGAGATTTCTCATAAGTTCCTGCGCTTTGCTTATCTAAATGTTCTGAGGCATACAATAAACTCTGATTGAACTCTACAAGCAACCCCCCAACCCCCTCCCAAAAACACACACACACACACACACACACACATGCACACACACACACAGACGTGCACACACTCCCCGCACCCCCCTCTCTCTCAGCCGCAGTTTACCCCAGCAGACTGGCACCGCTCTCTCTCAGCCGCAGTTTACCCCCTACCTACTTCCAGTAATCTGCCTACTTCCAGTAATCTGCCTACTTCCAGTAATCTACCTACTTCCAGTAATCTACCTACATCCAGTAATCTACCTCATCCAGTAATCTACCTCATCCAGTAATCTACCTCACCCAGTAATCTACCTACTTCCAGTAATCTACCTCATCCAGTAATCTACCTACTTCCAGTAATCTACCTACATCCAGTAATCTACCTACATCCAGTAATCTACCTACTTCCAGTAATCTACCTACTTCCAGTAATCTACCTCATCCAGTAATCTACCTCATCCAGTAATCTACCTACTTCCAGTAATCTACCTACTTCCAGTAATCTACCTACATCCAGTAATCTACCTCATCCAGTAATCTACCTCATCCAGTAATCTACCTCATCCAGTAATCTACCTACTTCCAGTAATCTACCTACATCCAGTAATCTACCTACATCCAGTAATATACCTACTCCGATATCAACCTAGGTCCAGTCATCTAGCTACTCCGTCCAGCTACATTCAGTCATCTAGCTACTCCGTCCAGCTACATTCAGTCATCTAGCTACTCCGTCTACCTATATTCAGTAATCTAGCTACTCTGTCTAGCTACTTCCAATAATCTATCTACTCCGTCTACCTTCTTCCAGTAATCTAGCTACTCTGTCTACCTTCTTCCAGTAATCTAGCTACTCCATCTACCTTCTTCCAGTAATCAACCTAATACCTACACTAGCTCCAGATGTGGGGAAGATAACAACAGCAGTGCTGTGCAGAGTGTGTGCGTGTGTCTACGTGCCCGTGTGTGTGCATGTGCCTGTGTGTGTGTTTAGTGCAGTGGGAGAAAGGTATTCAACTGAATGGAAGGAGGAGGGCCTCCCTATCCAGAACCACATCCAGATTGGTTGCACTGATACGGAGCATATAGCTTTAAAGCTTCAAAGTTGGCGTTATTTCTGCTTGAATTAGTCCGTTACTGAATGCTGACACGATGGAAAATGAAGGAGGAAAAACCGTGATGGTAATATCACAATTAAGATCCTACAGATTTGAGGGTAAGGGTGAAGCACGGAATGTATTAGACAATAGAGACCCTTCTGTTCTTTCCCTGCCTTTCCCCTCATCCATCCTCCAATCCATCCTCCATTATTGTTATTAAGTAACTAGTTCCACAGATGTTTTTTTGTTTACTTTACACAACTTTTCGGGTTAAAGTGTTTCCTGACTTAAAATGTTTAGTTGCCCCAAACTTAGCTCCGACTTGAGAAAACTTAGGCAAACAGTCAGTCAATGTAAAATGCTGTGTTTGCTCATCTTGTCTCATACAGTACCAGTCAAAAGTTTGGACACACCTACTCATTCAATGTTTTTTTTTTTTTACTATTTTCTACGTTGTAGAATAATAGTGAAGACATCAAAACTATGAAATAACACAGATTTATTTAACTAGGTAAGTCAGTTAAGAACAAATTCTTATTTACAATGACAGCCTAGGAACAGTGGGTTAACTGCCTTGTTCAGGGGTAGAACGACAGATTTGTACCTTGTCAGCTCGGGGATTCAGTCTAGCAACCTTTCGGTTACTGGCCCAACGCTCTAACTACTACCTGCCGCTACATATGGAATCATGTAGAAACCAGGGTTCAACAAATGTTCAACAAATCAAATTATATTTATATTTGAGATTCTTGAAAGTAGCCACCCTTTGCCTTGATGACAGCTAAGCACACTCTTGGCATTCTCTCAACCAGCTTCATGAGGTAGTCACCTGGAATGTGTTTCAATTCACAAGTGTGCCTTGTTAAAAGTTAATTTGTGGAATTTCTTTCCTTCTTCATGTGTTTGAGCCAATCAGTTGTGTTGTGACAAGGTAGGGGTGGTATACAGAAGACAACCCTCTTTGGTAAAATACCAAGTCCATATTATGGCAAAAACAGCTCAAATAAGCAAAGACAAATTACAATCCATCATTACTTCCAGACATGAAGCTCAGTCAATCCAGGAACATTTCAAGAACTTTTATAGTTTCCTCAAGTGCAATCGCAAAAACCATCAACCGCTATGATGAAATTGGCTCTCCTGAGGACCGCCACAGGAAAGGAAGACCCAGAGTTACCTCTGCTGCAGAAGATAAGTTCATTAGAGTTAACTGCACCTCAGATTTCAGCACAAATAAATGCTTCACAGAATTGAAGTAACAGACACAACATCAACTGTTCAGAGGAGACTGAGTGAATCAGGCCTTCATGGTCGAATTCCTGTAAAGAAACCTCTACTAAAGGACACAAATAATAAGAAGAGACTTGCTTGGGGCAAGAAACACGAGCAATGGACATTAGACCGGTGGTAATCTGTGCTTTGGTCTGATGAGTCCAAATTTGAGATTTTTGGTTCGCCGTGTCTTTGTGAGACAATTAAAAGTTTGAAATCCAGGTAACACTTTGATCAAAAAGTTCAGTAACTTAACAAGTCTGTGGAACCAGTTACTTAATAATAATTAGTTGAAACAACTAGATTTTTTTTTTTTACAGTGATACCTCCATTTCCCATCCTGCTCTTCCTCCATCTCAACCCTAACTCGTGTAGGTCCTGGCAAACCAAAACAGTTCCTCCATCTCACCCCTAACTCGTGTAGGTCCTGGCAAACCAAAACAGTTCCTCCATCTCACCCCTAACTCGGGTAGGTCCTGGGAAACCAAAACAGTTCCTCCATCTCACCCCTAACTCTTGTAGGTCCTGGCAAACCAAAACAGTTCCTCCATCTCACCCCTAACTCGTGTAGGTCCTGGGAAACCAAAACAGTTCCTCCATCTCACCCCTAACTCGTGTAGGTCCTGGCAAACCAAAACAGTTCCTCCATCTCACCCCTAACTCGTGTAGGTCCTGGGAAACCAAAACAGTTCCTCCATCTCACCCTTAACTCTTGTAGGTCCTGGCAAACCAAAACAGTTTGGTAATTGAATGGTGCTTCAAAGAACTATATGTCAGAGACTAATGATGCTCTTTAGACTGATACCGTTCCATAGAAGGTTACCGTTCCATAGAAGGTTCCTTAAGGTCCAACTACACACAGTACAAAAACTCAGTTCGCTACAGAAGAGTGTTTAGTCTCCTATCTAATGTTACCATGGCTCGTCCTACTGCTGCTTGCTAATAGGCAGGTGTGTGTGTGTGTGTGTGTGGTCAGATGATTGTCTAGTCCTGTTTAGCTCACAAGTGGCCAGACCTCAGTGCCGTGCGGTGCAGGTTCAGCAGACAGGGCATCAGTGCGACAAGGCTTTGTGTACAAAGTGTGTGTGTGTGTGTGTTAAATTACTGACTGACTAGAACCAAACAAATTACTGACTGACTAGAACCAAACAAATTACTGACTGACTGACTTGAACCAAACAGACCCAAACAAACTACTGACTGACTAGAACCAAACAGACCCAAACAAACTACTGACTGGCTAGAACCAAACAAATACTGACAGACTGACTGACTAGAACCAAACAAACTACTGACAGACTGACTGGCTAGAACCAAACAAACTACTGACAGACTGACTGACTAGAACCAAACAAATTACTGACTGACTAGAACCAAACAAATTACTGACTGACTGACTAGAACCAAACAGACCCAAACAAACTACTGACTGGCTAGAACCAAACAAACTACTGACAGACTGACTGGCTAGAACCAAACAAACTACTGACAGACTGACTGACTAGAACCAAACAAATTACAGACTGACTGACTAGAACCAAACAAACTACTGACTGTGTCACGGCCGTTAAAAGAACTGGACCACGGTGCAGCGTGGTGAGCGTACATTTTCTCTTTTATTGCTGGATGCACGGGACTGGAGATGGTCGTCGCTGGAGGCTCCGGACTGGAGACGGTCGTCGCTGGAGGCTCCGGACTGGAGACGGTCGTCGCTGGAGGCTCCGGACTGGAGACGGTCGTCGCTGGAGGCTCCAGACTGGACACGGTCGTCGCTGGAGGCTCCGGACTGGAGGCTGTCGTTGGAGGCTCCGGATTGGAGGCTGTCGTTGGAGGCTTCCTACCATGACTACTCACTGGAGGCTTCGTGCCCTGGATCATCACTGGAGGCTTCTTGTCCTGGATCATCACTGGAGGCTTCTTGTCCTGGATCATCACTGGAGGCTTCGTGCCATGGATCATCATTGGAGGCTTCTTGTCCTGGATCATCACTGGAGGCTTCTTGTCCTGGATCATCACTGGAGGCTTCTTGTCCTGGATCATCACTGGAGGCTTCGTGCCATGGATCATCATTGGAGGCTTTGTGCCATGGATCATCACTGGAGGGAGGAGACGTATGGGCAGTCTGGTACGTGGAGCTGCGACAGGGCTCACCAGGCTGGGGAGACATATGGGAGAGTTAGTTCTAGGCGCAGGCATAGGCCTCACCCGGCTGGAGAGACATACAGGAGGCCCTGTCCTTGGCAGAGGCACCGGATACACTGGGCTGTGCAGACGCACTGGAGACACAGTGCGCAGAGCCGGCGCAGGATATCCTGGGCCGTAGAGACGTACTGGAGGTCTGGAGAGCAGGGCTGGCACCATCCGTCCTGGCTGGATGCTCACCCTAGCCCGGCAGATGCAGGGAGCTGGGATGTAGTGCACCTGGCTAAGTACTGGAGTACTGGAGACACCGTGCGCACCACCGCATAACATGGTGCCTGACCCGTACGACGCCCGCCACAGTAAGCACGGGGAGTTGGCTCAGGTCTCCAACCCGACTCAGCCACACTCCCCGTTTTCCCCCCCACCAAAAAAAAATGTTGGGGCTGCCTCTCGGGCTTCCTTGCCAGCAGTGTTCGTCTCGCAAACTCCATTCTCCGGTATCCCTCTTCGCACTGCTCCATAGAATCCCAGGCGGGCTCTGGCACTTTCCCTGGGTTCACCGACCACCTCTCTAACTCCTCCCAGGTTGTCTCATACCTCTGACCATGCTGCTTGGTCCTTTGGTGGTGGGAAGTTCTGTCACGGTCGTTAAAAGAACTAGACCAAGGTGCAGCGTGGTGAGCAGGCGGGAGGGGGGACAGGCGGTTGGGGGGGACATTTTCTCTTTTATTCAACGCCAACAAAACAAACCATGAAGCTTAAGGCTATGTGCCATCAAACAAAGTTAACTTCCCACAAAAAAGGGTACCTAAGTATGGTTTGCAATCAGAGACAACGATAGCTGTCCCTGATTGAGAACCATACCCGGCCAAAACATAGAAATAGAAAATCATAGAAACACAAAATATAGAATTCCCACCCCAACTCACGCCCTGACCAAACCAAAATAGAGACATAAAAAGGATCTCTAAGGTCAGGGCATGACAGACTGACTAGAACTAAACAAACCTAAACAAACTACTGACTGACTGACTAGAACCAAACAAACTACTGACTGACTGACTAGAGCAAAACAGACCCAAACAAACTACTGACTGACTGACTAGAACCAAACAAACCACTGACTGACTGACTAGAGCAAAACAGACCCAAACAAACTACTGACTGACTGACTAGAACCAAAACAGACCCAAACAAACTACTGACTGACTGACTAGAACCAAACAAACCACTGACTGACTGACTAGAGCAAAACAGACCCAAACAAACTACTGACTGATTGACTAGAACCAAACAGACCCAAACAAACTACTGACTGACTGACGGACTGACTAGAACCACATTGAGTTATCCACAAAGACTAAGGGCTAGATTCAATCTACCCCCTCCCCCTTTAAGGCTATTTATCTTTTTAAATCAATATTTCCTCATTCGCAAGACCGCATTCACGGTAAATGCTGTATATGTTGGCTTAATCGAAAGCGACCTTTAAATATCAATCTCGCTATAACGCGGATCTTCCGTGGTCCGTATTGAATCTAGGCCCAAGGCTGAAAACAAAGCAAAGCTGAACCACACGGACTAACATCCCAGCGAAGCTTTCCCTCTCAGACAGATCACAAACTGATTGGAGTAAGAATATACAATACAGAACTTTATAGTATTTTTTTTACTGAACATACATCCAACCCCAAGTGAAAGTTACTTTGAGGACACCAGAAACCTCTTAAACACATCTCTCAGCTGCCGTCTGATGCATTTTAGATGGTTTAAGTTAGAATAGCTCCTGCCAAATGCTGAAGAACCTGGAGTAGGGGTAGAGGAAATGACAGCAGTTAAAGGGGCAATCTGCTGTTGCTACATCTATTTTTGGACTGTTTACCCTCAACATGGTTGAAAACTATAATTTCATATAATGGATCCTCGGGCCTTGCATCCATAGCGCCCGTCTATGAACTTGAGATTGGTTACATTTCTCTAGCCCGATCCCTCAGCTTTTTAATGAAATAGTGGCGGGGAGGACACTTTGTTATTGTTTAAGGTGCGGATTCGCCCCTTAAAGCATGGTGTTACACAGGGCACAAAGGCTTGTAGTGTGTCTCGTTCTGAGGAAATGTATCAGTCAGGGGGTAGGTACCCACCCTTAGCCTAATGACCCTGAGCACACAACAAAGACAGCGCTGTTGTGTTTGCAGTTTGCACGGTCAATCCAGTGTATGTATGTGTGCGTGTGTGTGTGTGTGCGTGTGTGTGTGTGCGTGTGTGCGTGTGTGTGCGTGTGTGCTGCGTGTGTGCGCGTGTGTGCGTGTGTTTGTGTGTGTGTGTGTGCGCGTGTATGTGTGCGTGTGCGCGTGTATGTGTGCGTTTGTGTGTGTGTGTGTGTGTGCTGTGTGTGTGTGTGTGTTTGTTGTGTGTGTGTGTGTGTGTGTGTGTGTGTGCCTAGCAGGTGTGGAATAAAACATGTTTGAAAGTTTGGCAGGGGGAAACAGTTAGTCTGTTATTTTCAGGGGTCAGGTGGTCGGCTACGAAGGCGGTAGGGGGTCAGGTGGTCGGCTACGAAGGCGGTTGAGGGGGTCAGGTGGTCGGCTACGAAGGCGGTTGGGGGTCAGGTGGTCGGCTACGAAGGCGGTTGAGGGTGTCAGGTGGTCGGCTACGAAGGCGGTTGGGGGACAGGTGGTCGGCTACGGAGACGGTTGGGGGACAGGCAGTTGGGGGACAGGCGGTTGGGAGGACAGGCGGTTGGGGGACAGGCTGTTAGGGGGACAGGCAGTTGGGAGGACAGGCGGTTGGGGAGACAGGCTGTTGGGGGACAGGCAGTTGGGGTACAGGCGGTTGGGGGACAGGCGGTTGGGGGACAGGCGGTTGGGGGACAGGCGGTTGGGGGACAGGCTGTTGGGGGACAGTCGTTTGGGGGACAGGCTGTCGGCTACGAAGGCGGTTGGCAGGACAGGCGGTTGGGGGACAGGCGGTTGGGGGACAGGCAGTTGGGGGGGACAGGCGGTTGGGGGGGACAGGCGGTTGGGGGGACAGGCGGTTGGGGGACAGGCGGTTGGGGGGGTACAGGCGGATGGGGGGACATGCTGTTGGGGGACAGGCGGATGGGGTGGACAGGCGGATGGGGAGACAGGCGGTTTGGGGGCTAAAAGAGCTTTAAATTAATTTTGTTGCTTTTTAATGAAATTTTGAAGAATTGGAGAGTTCAGTTTTCCGCGCAGACAGTGACTAGTCCCACACCAATTAAAGACACCATTATCCAAATAATTGGATGTTGCTGTCAACTCAATCCAAAGTCTCATCATAAATCTTGAAACAAAAAGAGACCCTGTGTTAGGAAAGTGTGTGTGTGTGTGTGTGTGTGTGTGTGTGTGTGTGTGTGTGTGTGTGTCTGTGTTAGTGTGTATGCATTTCCATGTTCGAGCCATTCTTTATTAGTCCGTTTAAAGTCAGTTCGTGGTTCTGATGTATTTTGTTTTATTTTGTGTTCAGATTTCTCTGTGCGTTCGTGTTAATGGGTTAATTCATAAAGTTCATTAATTAAAAATGCTATTTCAGCTTCTGTGAATGTTATTTTTAATGGGTGGACAGCCCAGTAGGAAACCATGCTATTTTTAATGGGTGGACAGCCCAGTAGGAAACCATGCTCTTTTTAATGGGTGGACAGCCCAGTAGGAAACCATGCTATTTTTAATGGGTTGACAGCCCAGTAGGAAACGATGCTATTTTTAATGGGTGGACGGCCCAGTAGGAAACCATGCTATTTTTAATGGGTGGACAGCCCAGTAGGAAACCATGCTATTTTTAATGGGTGGACAGCCCAGTAGGAAACCATGCTTTTTTAATGGGTGGACAGCCGGGTAGGAAACCATGCTATTTTTAATGGGTGGACAGCCCAGTGCTATTTTTAATGGGTGGACAGCCCAGTAGGAAACTATGCTATTTTTAATGGGTGGACAGCCCAGTAGGAAACCATGCTATTTTTAATGGGTGGACAGCCCAGTAGGAAACCATGCTATTTTTAATGCGTGGACAGCCCAGTAGGAAACCAGTAAACTGTCTGACCAACTGACAGCTGGAGCCACAGACAACAAACTAATTTTTTCAACACTTGTTTGTGTGTGTGGGGGGGTTTATTAATATTTGCTCCTTCACTGAAGTCGTGTTGAATTTCAGCATTTTCAGTTTGTTTTGTGGTATGAGTTTGCTTAGAGATTACAGATATTGTTGGACGGAACAGTCTGCCAAGCAATACGAGAGAGAGAGAATGAGAGAGAGAGAGAGCTGAAATATTAACTTGATTTCATGATGTGCATGATGAAACGATTGTTCCTTTGACTCAAATGGTTCTCCTCACGTCTTCTAACTGACTCCTTTAGAACACAATAGAATCTGGGCCGTAGAATAGTGTTGATCAAGTCATGTCACATCGTTATTTGGAATTGATGACAAGCTTGGGGCACATGTATTTGGGTTTCCACCATTTTTCTCTGCAGATCCTCTGAAGCTCTGTCAGGTTGGATAGGGAACGTCGCTGCACAGCTATTTTCAGGTCTCTCCAGAGATGTTTGATCAGGTTCAAGACCGGGTTCTGGCTGGGCCTCTCAAGGACATTCAGAGACTTGTCCCGAAGCCACTCCTGCATTGTCTTGGCTGTGTGCTTAGGGTTGTTGTCCTGTTGGAAGGTGAACCTTCGCCCCAGTCTTAGATCCTGAGCACTCTACAGCAGGTTTTCATCAAGGATCTCTCTGTACTTTGCTCCATTCATTGTTCCCTCGATCCTGTCTAGTCTCCCAGTCCCTGCCGCTGAAAAACACCCCAACAGCATGATGCTGCCACCACCATGCTTCACCGGGATGGTGCCAGGTTTCCTCCAGACGTGACTCTTAACATTCAGGCAAAAGAGTTTAATCTTGGTTTCATCAGACCAGATAATCTTATTTCTCGTGGTCTGAGAGTCTTTAGGTGCCTTTTTTTAGGTGCCTTTTGGCAAACTTCAAGCGGGCTGTCATGTGCCTTTTTCTGAGGAGTGGCTTCAGTCTGGTTTTCCCTGACCAAGGACCTTGAGCTCAATTTCGAGTCTCATAGCAAAGGGTCTGAATACTTATGTAAATAAGGTATTTCTGTTTTTTTTTTAATACCTTTGCTAAAATTTCTAAAAAACTGTTTTTGCTTTGCCATTATGGGATATTGTGTGTAGATTGTTGAGGATTTTTTTTATTTAATCAATTTTGGAATCAGGCTGTAATGTAACAAAATGTGGAAAAAGCCAAGGGATCTGAATACTTTTCGAAAGCACTGTATGTCATAGACACACTGTACAGTACACATCAAAAAGTTTCTAAGGCCAGTGTTTTAATAAGGCATATTCAGGTGCCCACAATATCTAAGAGCTAGCGTCATTCATTGATAGATGTACTTGATGAAAAGATATTCACTTCTGTCTGA
This sequence comes from Oncorhynchus tshawytscha, assembly GCF_018296145.1. Taxonomy (NCBI): domain Eukaryota; kingdom Metazoa; phylum Chordata; class Actinopteri; order Salmoniformes; family Salmonidae; genus Oncorhynchus; species Oncorhynchus tshawytscha. Next base: position 51,753,717 of record NC_056447.1, on the reverse strand, counting down.
CCTCTGACCTCTAACTTTCCTTTACCACAGCTGTGGGAGACCGTACATAAAGCTGAGCCATGGGGAGGGATCCATGGACAAAGGGGACAGGATACACCGGACAGGTACAACCATCCTTTTAACTGAGCTTCTCATCTCTGCCAGTGCTACCTTCCCCTTCCACACCACTACCGTTTTCAAACTATTGAGCTGAGCTGTACTGTACTCATGGACTCCTCTGTCCACTGGTTTTGCCTACCTTCTTCTATCGTTTAGCTTGTCATCTCTGCCAGTGTTACCTTTCCTTCCACATCATTGAGCCAAGCTGTATTGCACTGCTCTGGCTTGGTTATGCGTCCATCACAGGAACTGTGCTAGAGAGGACAATGATTGTATGAAATGGATACTCCTGTCCCAGAGTGGATATTACGTGTGTGTGTGCTTTGCAGCAGTGTTGAATGCTTTGTGGGAATTACGTCTCCATGGTGAGACAATGACCATAGGAGTTAGTTGGGAAGACAACACAAGCAGATCTGATACCAGGCTGATCCTGTCTCACAACAGAGAGGTGTGATGTGTTTTGCAGCAGTGTTGAATGCTTTGTGGGAATCCCGTCTCCATGGTGAGACAATGACCATAGGAGTTAGTTGGGAAGACAACACAAGCAGATCTGATACCAGGCTGATCCTGTCTCACAACAGAGAGGTGTGATGTGTTTTTGCAGCAGTGTTGTATGCTTTGTGGGAATCCCGTCTCCATGGTGAGACAATGACCATAGGAGTTAGTTGGGAAGACAACACAAGCAGATCTGATACCAGGCTGATCCTGTCTCACAACAGAGAGGTGTGATGTGTTTTGCAGCAGTGTTGAATGCTTTGTGGGAATCCCGTCTCCATGGTGAGACAATGACCATAGGAGTTAGTTGGGAAGACAACACAAGCAGATCTGATACCAGGCTGATCCTGTCTCACAACAGAGAGGTGTGATGTGTTTTGCAGCAGTGTTGAATGCTTTGAAGGTGTTGTCCTATCTCCATGGTAACGCTTTCTCTGTACCCCAATCAGAGGATCAGGTGGTGGCATCGTCAGACTACGACAGTACCCACGAGGCCAACCACAGCGACAGCAGCGACGTAGCGCCGACAGAGGAGGGGGACGCAGAAGGGGGCAAAAACACCCCCCAAAACCTCATCATGCTACCTGCAGAGGTGAGAAACAGGCACAGCAACCGTAGAGGTAGCTCTAGTTTTCTAGAGCTCTAGTTTTCACACTTCTAGGTCTAAATCTTTTAGGCCAGTGGTATTCAACCCTTACCCTACGAGATCCGGGAATACTGCTGGTTTTCTGTTCCACCTGATAATTAATTGCATCAACCTTGTGTCCCAGGTGTACTTCAGTCCATGATTACAGGTGAATAATGATCAAATACAGTGGAGCTGGCTGTCTAGAATTGGATTTGAGGGTTATTATTGGCTTATTCCTCAGGCAGAGGCACAACCACGTCGGAAGACAAAAGTTCATTTCCTAACAACATAACATAACAAGACCCCCTTATGGCATGTTTATGACCTACAGTAGATTGGCACCACCCACCGTCTATATCTGACCCCCTTATGACATGTTTATGACCTACAGTAGATTGGCACCATCAGCTGTCTCTATCTGACCCCCTTATGACATGTTTATGACCTACAGTAGATTGGCACCACCCACCGTCTATATCTGACCCCCTTATGACATGTTGACGACCTACAGTAGATTGGCACCATCAGCCGTCTCTATCTGACCCCCTTATGACATGTTTATGACCTACAGTAGATTGGCACCACCCACCGTCTCTATCTGACCCCCTTATGACATGTTTATGACCTACAGTAGAGAGAGAGAGAACATTCTCTGATATTTAATAAGACAATATAAATGTTCATAAAGACATTATAAAGGCTTATAACATGTGGCCTCTGTAGGAAAAGCCCCAGCTGGCCCCAGAGCCGTTAGTGATGGAGGACTTGGAGCCCCTAATGAGCCACCTCAACCAATGGAACTTCCCCATCTTCAGCTTGATGGAGAAGACCCAGGGCAAATGTGGCCGCATCCTCAGCCAGGTGAGACCCGCTACTGTACAGCCTAGTCAGGTGAGCTGTAACCAGGTGAGACCAGCTACTGTACAGTCTAGTCAGGTGAGATGTAACCAGGTGAGACCAGCTACTGTACAGTCTAGTCAGGTGAGATGTAACCAGGTGAGACCAGCTACTGTACAGTCTAGTCAGGTGAGATGTAACCAGGTGAGACCAGCTACTGTACAGTCTAGTCAAGTGAGATGTAACCAGGTGAGACCAGCTACTGTACAGTCTAGTCAGGTGAGATGTAACCAGGTGAGGACAGGTATTGTACAGTCTAGTCAGGTGAGATGTAACCAGGTGAGACCAGCTACTGTACAGCCTAGTCAGGTGAGCTGTAACCAGGTGAGACCAGCTACTGTACAGTCTAGTCAAGTGAGCTGTAACCAGGTGAGACCAGCTACTGTACAGTCTAGTCAGGTGAGATGTAACCAGGTGAGGACAGGTATTGTACAGTCTAGTCAGGTGAGATGTAACCAGGTGAGACCAGCTACTGTACAGCCTAGTCAGGTGAGATGTAACCAGGTGAGACCAGGTACTGTACAGTCTAGTCAGGTGAGATGTAACCAGGTGAGGACAGGTACTGTACAGTCTAGTCAGGGGAGCTGCAACCAGGTGAGGACAGGTACTGTCCAGTCTAGTCAGGGGAGATGTAACCAGGTGAGACCAGCTACTGTACAGTCTAGTCAGGTGAGATGTAACTAGGTGAGACCAGCTACTGTACAGCCTAGTCAGGTGAGATGTAACCAGGTGAGACCAGCTACTGTACAGTCTAGTCAGTTTAGAAGTAACCAGGTGAGACCAGCTACTGTACAGTCTAGTCAGGTGAGCTGTAACCAGGTGAGACCAGCTACTGTACAGCCTAGTCAGGTGAGATGTAACCAGGTGAGACCAGCTACTGTACAGTCTAGTCAGTTTAGCAGTAACCAGGTGAGACCAGCTACTGTACAGTCTAGTCAGGTGAGACCAGCTACTGTACAGCCTAGTCAGGTGAGATGTAACTAGGTGAGACCAGCTACTGTACAGCCTAGTCAGGTGAGCTGTAACCAGGTGAGACCAGCTACTGTACAGTCTAGTCAAGTGAGCTGTAACCAGGTGAGACCAGCTACTGTACAGTCTAGTCAGGTGAGATGTAACCAGGTGAGGACAGGTATTGTACAGTCTAGTCAGGTGAGCTGTAACCAGGTGAGACCAGCTACTGTACAGTCTAGTCAGGTGAGATGTAACCAGGTGAGACCAGCTACTGTACAGTCTAGTCAGGTGAGATGTAACTAGGTGAGACCAGCTACTGTACAGCCTAGTCAGGTGAGATGTAACCAGGTGAGACCAGCTACTGTACAGTCTAGTCAGTTTAGAAGTAACCAGGTGAGACCAGCTACTGTACAGTCTAGTCAGGTGAGCTGTAACCAGGTGAGACCAGCTACTGTACAGCCTAGTCAGGTGAGATGTAACCAGGTGAGACCAGCTACTGTACAGTCTAGTCCGTTTAACAGTAACCAGGTGAGACCAGCTACTGTACAGTCTAGTCAGGTGAGACCAGCTACTGTACAGCCTAGTCAGGTGAGATGTAACCAGGTGAGACCAGCTACTGTACAGCCTAGTCAGGTGAGCTGTAACCAGGTGAGACCAGCTACTGTACAGTCTAGTCAGGTGAGATGTAACCAGGTGAGACCAGCTACTGTACAGCCTAGTCAGGTGAGCTGTAACTAGGTGAGACCAGCTACTGTACAGTCTAGTCAGGTGAGATGTAACCAGGTGAGACCAGCTACTGTACAGTCTAGTCAGGTGAGATGTAACCAGGTCAGACCAGCTACTGTACAGTCTAGTCAAGTGAGATGTAACCAGGTGAGACCAGCTACTGTACAGTCTAGTCAGGTGAGATGTAACCAGGTGAGGACAGGTATTGTACAGTCTAGTCAGGTGAGATGTAACCAGGTGAGACCAGCTACTGTACAGCCTAGTCAGGTGAGCTGTAACCAGGTGAGACCAGCTACTGTACAGTCTAGTCAAGTGAGCTGTAACCAGGTGAGACCAGCTACTGTACAGTCTAGTCAGGTGAGATGTAACCAGGTGAGGACAGGTACTGTACAGTCTAGTCAGGGGAGCTGTAACCAGGTGAGGACAGGTACTGTCCAGTCTAGTCAGGGGAGCTGTAACTAGGTGAGGACAGGTACTGTACAGTCTAGTCAGGGGAGATGTAACCAGGTGAGGACAGGTACTGTACAGTCTAGTCAGGTGAGATGTAACCAGGTGAGGACAGGTACTGTACAGTGTAGTCAGGGGAGATGTAACCAGGTGAGGACAGGTACTGTACAGTCTAGTCAGGGGAGCTGTAACCAGGTGAGGACAGGTACTGTACAGTCTAGTCAGGGGAGATGTAACCAGGTGAGGACAGGTACTGTCCAGTCTAGTCAGGTGAGATGTAACCAGGTGAGGACAGGTACTGTACAGTCTAGTCAGGTGAGATGTAACCAGGTGAGGACAGGTACTGTACAGTCTAGTCAGGGGAGATGTAACCAGGTGAGGACAGGTACTGTACAGTCTAGTCAGGGGAGCTGTAACCAGGTGAGGACAGGTACTGTACAGTCTAGTCAGGGGAGATGTAACCAGGTGAGGACAGGTACTGTCCAGTCTAGTCAGGTGAGATGTAACCAGGTGAGGACAGGTACTGTACAGTCTAGTCAGGTGAGATGTAACCAGGTGAGGACAGGTACTGTACAGTCTAGTCAGGGAGATGTAACCAGGTGAGGACAGGTACTGTACAGTCTAGTCAGGGAGATGTAACCAGGTGAGGACAGGTACTGTACAGTCTAGTCAGGGAGCTGTAACCAGGTGAGGACAGGTACTGTACAGTCTAGTCAGGGAGATGTAACCAGGTGAGGACAGGTACTGTACAGTCTAGTCAGGTGAGATGTAACCAGGTGAGGACAGGTACTGTACAGTCTAGTCAGGGGAGATGTAACCAGGTGAGGACAGGTACTGTACAGTCTAGTCAGGGGAGCTGTAACCAGGTGAGGACAGGTACTGTACAGTCTAGTCAGGGCAGATGTTACCAGGTGAGGACAGGTTAGAATAGTTCATCTTCAGCCATTGAAGCATTCTCAGCCAGGTTAGAGAAACAACCAATTAGACAGGCTGATGGTCAACCATCTATCATTGAGCAGGCACTGTGTCAATCAAAGTGTGTTTGTCTGGTGAGAATCTGATTGGTTGTTTGAGACAGAAGCGGTATCCTCAAGGTTAGAGAAGTGGGCAGGTAACTGGTGGGTTGCTGGTTCGAACCCTATGAGTTGCGTGCAGGGAAATCTACAGGGAGTGATCTGTACAGCCGGAGGGTTACCAACTTCAATATCTCTGCATACTACTGTTGTTGTGCCCTTGAGCAAGGCACTTTACCCCTAAGTCTTTCAGGGGTGCTACGTTGCTCCCAGTCTGTGATGTGTGTCAGGTTGGGTGCGTCACAGAATAAATTAATAATATCTGTACAGTTAAAGCGAGTGTCGAGACGTCTATGAGAATGAGGCTGTCTATATGCCCATAGACCATTCAGTGTCAATCAAAGAGTCTGTCTGAAGGGTGAGAATGTGATTGGTTCTGTGAGCTCTCTAACTCTCTGTGTTCGTTCCAGGTCTCTCACAGGCTTTTTGAAGACACAGGACTTTTTGAGACCTTCAAGATCCCGGTTCACGAATTCATGAACTACTTCCATGCTTTGGAGAATGGCTACAGAGATATACCATGTAAGAACCTGTTTTAACTTAATGACTGCTCTCTTAAAAGTTCATGTTTTGCCTTAATGACTCTGTTTTGCAGACACAGATTAAGCCTAGTAGAGTACATTTTTAGTCCAGCACTAGACTTAATCTGTGCCCGGGAAACTGTTTGTTTGTTTTCCTTAGTATATTGAAGTTGAGTTAAAAGTGTCATACCATCAGTATTCCGCAAGAGGGCGATGTTACACCATTTTTCAATCAACTCTCCATTAACACTAGTTTACGGTACAATCTCTCCATATCCTTTTCACTCTACAGCAGAAACAGAGACAGTGTGGCCTAGTGGAAGTTATCACTACTGAAATGTCTCATATTCTCTCCCTTTCGCTCTCTAGTCTTGGTAAATATATTGAATTGTACCAATTATTAATATTATTTTTTTAAATCAATCAATCCAGATCACAACAGAATCCACGCTACAGACGTTCTCCATGCTGTCTGGTACCTCACTACCCAGGCCGTACCAGGTCTGCCCAGCCTCATCACTGACCATTGCTCTGCCAGCGACTCAGGTGGGAGCCAGGGTTGAACTGACTTACCTAGTTAAATAAAAGGTTAAATAATAAATGTAATTAAAAAGTGATTTGAATTACAACCCAGTCTAATTGAATCATCATGGCTCTTGCTTGATTTGGCATCAGGAGATTGAAACGTTATTTATTGATAACTTGAATTTTGACTCTATTAGAAGACAACCAATTGTTTGTTTTCTCCTGTTTTTAATATAACATCATTATGTTAGTTATGATTGTCAACTTGTGTAAGATTTAGATTTTGTACAAACCGAAGAGACTTAAAGAGTCAAGTATTATTTAATAATAGATTGCTATGTTAAAGACTCTTAATAGAATTTGTAACAATCAGATTAACTTTGGCCCTTTATTTAATTCAGCCTATACCTATCATCTCTAGTTACTGTTTTGTAAGTCGTCTCATTAAAGATCAACATGTTTGTTACAGTCTCGTCAATGCTCTCAGCTGTTCTTATCAGACTGGGGGCTCGGCGTCTGGCTGCATCCCAAATGGAACCATATTCCCTTTTATGGTGCAATACTTTTAGTCAAAACTAGTGCACTACTTTTAGTCAAAACTAGTGCACTATAAAAGGGAATATGGTTCCATTTTGTATGCTGTCTCTGAGTACCAAATACTATTTGAAGTTCAGCGATGCATGAGCGGGCATGAAATTGCAACCAGATTAAAGTTCTCCCAACTCCAGATTTTCATAACCTAATTTATAAAGCTTTAGTCCCCCAAACTCTTTGATCCGAGCTGAAGTGGATTTAGAGGTTGAGAGTTTGGGGCCTTTGGGGGTGCTTGCTGGTACACTTTTCACACTACTGAGCCAAACCACAGTTTAGCATATTTCAGCCACCATAGTGCTGGAAAGGACAATGTAAAAAGAAACTACCTGAGCCGGTACAGTGTGGTTCAGGTTGGAACTATGGTGTGAATCAGACATGGTAGTAGACTGTTATTACACTCCTCTCCCTCTCCCTCTCCCTCTCCCTCTCCCTCTACTTCTCCCTCTCCCTCTACCTCTACCTCTGCCTCTACCTCTGCCTCTCTCTTTCTCCTTGGCTCTGCCAGACTCTGACAGTGGCATCACGCACAGTCACATGGGCTACCTGGTGTCGAAGACCTACAGCGTGTCGGAGGATGGGTATGGTTGCCTGTCGGGGCTCATCCCAGCCCTGGAGCTCATGGCTCTCTACGTAGCAGCAGCCATGCATGACTACGACCACCCTGGCAGGACTAACGCCTTCCTGGTGGCCACAAGTGCACCACAGGTACACCACTTCTCTGTCAGAGCACTTCCGGCTCAAGTGAACAAAAACAAAAAAAAATCTTCAGAGTCATATGTTGAACTGTTGTCTGCATGGAGAGCAGAGATTTTATTTTAGGGATCAGGACAATAGTGGTACAACATTGAAAAGGACTTGGATTGCTGTTGTTATGTGTTGTGGAACTGTATGGGTAGATCTCTGACCTGATCCTCTCGCATCCTATCTTCCCCTCTCCAGGCAGTGTTGTATAACGACAGGTCGGTGCTCGAGAACCACCACGCCGCCTCTGCCTGGAATCTGTTCATGTCCCGTCCGGAGTATAACTTCCTCGTCAACCTGGACCACGTGGAGTTCAAACGCTTTCGCTTCCTGGTCATAGAGGCCATTCTTGCCACTGACCTCAAGAAACACTTTGACTTCCTGGCAGAGTTCAATGCGAAGGTAAAAAAACCAATGAATTTAAGTCACAGACCCGTAAGTAAACCTGTGTATTTCATTTGAGTGTAAGATCTCTTCAGCTATTGTAGCATGTTGTATGTGAGAGTTCTACAGCCTAACCCCTGGGTTTTTGTAGTGCGGGTTTGTCGTGTTCTCACCTCTGCACTGCATAATCCACACGCCCTTATTACAGCTCACTCTCTGTCCACATTGGTCTGTTACACTATCGCAATAGCAGAGTCAAACGTAAGTGTTCTAGAAAATTAGTTAGATATTATTTTTTTTTAAAAGGCTTTTCAGGAACAGTATTATGTGTGCCAGTACATTTCTGGACCTTAAATATCCTCATTAAATTCTCGTTAACTTAACTAACCCGTACGAATAGAAGACTCTAACCCGCAGCTTTTCAGGAAATCATATTTGCAGTCTGAATTATGCTGCTACCATTGGTCAGGACTAAGCCTTTCCACTGTGCTGCAGTGAAGCCTTTCCACTGTGCTGCAGTGAAGCTTTTCCACTGTGCTGCAGTGAAGTCTTTCCACTGTGCTGCAGTAAAGCCTTTCCACTGTGCTGCAGTGAAGTCTTTCCACTGTGCTGCAGTAAAGCCTTTCGACTGTTCTGCAGTGAAGCCTTTCCACTGTGCTGCAGTAAAGCCTTTCCACTGTTCTGCAGTGAAGCCTTTCCACTGTGCTGCAGTGAAGCCTTTCCACTGTGCTGCAGTGAAGCCTTTCCACTGTTCTGCAGTGAAGCCTTTCCACTGTGCTGCAGTGAAGCCTTTCCACTGTGCTGCAGTGAAGCCTTTCCACTGTTCTGCAGTGAAGCCTTTCCACTGTTGTGCAGTGAAGGCTTTCCACTGTTGTGCAGTGAAGCCTTTCCACTGTCCTGCAGTGAAGCCTTTCCACTGTTCTGCAGTGAAGCCTTTCCACTGTTCTGCAGTGAAGCCTTTCCACTGTTGTGCAGTGAAGCCTTTCCACTGTTGTGCAGTGAAGGCTTTCCACTGTTGTGCAGTGAAGGCTTTCCACTGTTGTGCAGTGAAGGCTTTCCACTGTTGTGCAGTGAAGCCTTTCCACTGTGCTGCAGTGAAGCCTTTCCACTGTGCTGCAGTGAAGCCTTTCCACTGTGCTGCAGTGAAGCCTTTCCACTGTTCTGCAGTGAAGCCTTTCCACTGTGCTGCAGTGAAGCCTTTCCACTGTGCTGCAGTGAAGCCTTTCCACTGTTCTGCAATGAAGCCTTTCCACTGTGCTGCAGTGAAGCCTTTCCACT